>NW_017257232.1:3515-5762 GCF_001594055.1 Mycetomoellerius zeteki | reverse complement strand
GGTTCGCGTAAAGGAGGCACGGCAGTGTCGCTGCGCTTGGCTTAGCGCCGAGACACTACCGTGTCTCCAGATATTATAATATTCAATTACATAATGTTAATTAACAAAACATACAACGCATAAAATTGGTGAGCTCACCCGCACGCAGCTTACAGAGCGTCTAAGAAAAGAAGGTTCTCCAAAAACAAAACAAAATCTTCTGAGGAAGAGTAACGAATTTTAAGAACTCCAATGTTTTCGATTTTCTCCTTCTTCAAAATGTTAACTTTAAACTAAAAACTAAAACCAATACTAAACTCGAGCAGTATTACCAACCAACAGCTTCAATATCTAAATTTAATATCTAAATCTAAATATCGCTTTTAATATCTAAATCTTTTAACAGACGATATTTGAAATTGGCACGAAGACAAATTCAACCGATTATCAAGTGATGAAAGCAAAACGAATGTTTCATAAGGAAAATATTCTTAATTTCCATAAAAAGATGGAAGACCATAAAACCGATAAAATCAATATGACATCAGGTAGATGTTATGATAGCAATATATACTTAAATACCATATATATGTGACAATATTTACGTTAAACTTTTTAATTTTTGTAGAATTATCTCAAAAAGTCAATCTACCATCCAGCAACACGAAAGAAATTAATACTGCATTTAGAACGATAGTTCCAAAGAAAAGAAGTAGTGACGATTTATATAAACTTTCAAAAAAGAAGAAACGTTTAACGAAACAGGATGAAGAATATTATATACCTTACTCTGCATCAGATAAACATACGGAGGATGGGTAAGGTATTTCGGTTTTCATAACTTATTTTTTTAAATTATTACAAAAAAGAATTAAAATTATTATTAATATATATTTTAATTCATTAAAAATAAATATATAATTTAAAAAATATTTTTAATTTTCTATTATTGTTTATTCTCTACGTTTGTTTATCTTATAGTTTAGCAGTTAACACGTTTGCCACTGAAGTTGACAAGGCGCAGATGGATTTAACAGCTGATAATGAAGAGAGTCAACATCTTCAAACGCAATTGACAAAATGGGATAGGAAAAGATGATCACCATTGAGAGGATATATACATTAGCTTATACATCATCTCTATTTATCGTGAAACATGAATATACATATATTCTACATTATATCAACAGGATCCGAAGGCAAAAAATACGCACTGAATCGGGAGTATGGATACCTGCTACGTACAAAACAAATCGTTACAATGTGTGGAAGGAGAAGAGTAAAATCGACGAAAATGACAGTGAAGATGATAGTGAGGAAGAACTTTCACAATCGAAAAATTGTAAGTTAACATGATCGCAAAAATATATTTCATCTGAATTAATCTAAACAATACACTACATATATTTAATTGATGTATTTAAAAATATTTCTTTTATAAATTTTTATTTCCGTGCATTTAATTTGTTCTAAACATCACTCATGAAAATAATTGACGTACTTCACTTACGTGTTTCAGTACGAACTACTACAAATACGCATTGGGCGCGGCACAACCAGAAGCTTAAAGACAAGATTAAAATAAAGAAGCTGAAGCGATCCGAACAAGTCTTGAAGGCACGCAAACTTCTGGAGAAAAAACGCCAAAAAAATGACAGAAAAAGAAACAAAGGTCAAAAGAACCATACAAGGAAACATTAAGACATTTTCGATGTTCAAAGTACATTGTCATTATAATACAATTTATTTTATGCATTGGTTTCTCTCGGTTAATTACCACTTCTCCTCTTGCACTATTCCCATTACTCATATTTGCTATGTAATCAACACGATACGCTAGAATGGAGACACGAGTGAAAGCCAGAAGATACTACACGTAGTAGAAATAGTGTTACTATAATTAAAAGTATACTTTATATCAAAGTAATAATTTCAAACGATGATCTGTCTTTATGATTAAGAATATATAATCGCAATATAATTTGATAATTTGAGGTGTAACAGTTTTAGCGCACGTGATATAAATTTTAATATATATATATATATAATAAAGCGTGACATAATACATATTGTGCATGACACAAATACAATGCATCGGCTAAAAATAATCACAAACAGTTCGATAATATCTCTCGAGAGCACAGTGATCTTATAAACAGGTGATGTTCGATTTTAGGATGTTTGGCCTTGCATCATCATCGTCATAATAACATAGTGACTGCACAATTGTGGGCCTCCCGTAAGGCAAGGTATTACGAAGACTTCGCT
>NW_017257232.1:0-3386 GCF_001594055.1 Mycetomoellerius zeteki | reverse complement strand
TTCCTGCTGTTGTTTCGCATCGATATCCGCTTGATCCTTGATTATCTCAGTTGCAGGCGCACTAGTACTTTTCGCGTTTACTTCTCCATCGAAGATATCTATCTCATAATCATTACATGACGCCAGTAAAGAACTCAGTACCGCGCGCAACGAATTCTTTGCCTGCGTCTGTATGAGTGGAGTTTCTGAGCCGTCTAGATTTTCATCTGGATTTATATTAAGTTTATCGCGAACAGGTGTTGTCGCGAAAACTCCATTTTGCGTTCGTACTGATGCTCCGCCTGGTGTGTTAAACGAATTCATGGGTGTTCCATCGCTGCGTTGAGATCTAAATGGAGTAACCAAAATTGTATTCGATCATATTGGTAGGAGGCACAACGCCGATAAAATCAGAATTATTCAGTGGAGTGTTCAACCCGCCTAAAAGAAAATATTTATGGAGTCAAATAGAGTATAGTTTAACAACATGCTCAATTGTAAAGTTTTACAATTATATTTTAACCTTTTAGTGGTGTGTCCACGTGTATAAGAGCCATGACATTTTGAGCTTCTTGTAATATTCTGTAACGGCTGGAGTACGAGATGCATTTGTAGGCAAAGAATAATCAGCCAATAAACTGTCAGAGAGTGTAATACCGTTTTCAGTGGCAACTTCTCGTGCAATATATTATAACAATATATTAATACTTATAACAATATATATACCTATAACAATATATTAATACTTTGCCACATGGATTTTTGTAATCGATCCCTTGATACACTAATGGCTTATTGTAGAAGGCCCATAACTCTCACAAAATAAGCTGATATATCACCTAGAATTTAACGTTTTCCAAAATATTTATAAAAATTTGATCAATGTTCATAAAAAATATACATGGCGTTGGGATAATAAATATCATTCCTGCGCCGCGTGTATAAATGTAAATATATGCATATTTGTACACACATATTTGTCATCGCTATTAATTTATTTTTATATAATTTTAAATAAATATTTCGCATTTTTATTTAAATAAATTTTCCAATAAAACGTTTTTTTAAATAAAGATTTTTGGCTAGGTTAATAGTCTTCTTCAAAATTCACAATACAATATATAAAATTAATAGTGTTTTTGATTTATATATATAAATGACAGTAAATAGAAAATGTGTTGAAATTGATGCATGCAATATCTTAGACCCACATCCAATTATAGATACACATGATAGTGTTAAGCGATAAGTGGTACAAGAACAAAAAACAAGTCCATAATTTTCAGTATAAAAAAGTTAATTAAAGGACACATACTTCTGAAGCTCTAACAAGCTTCACGACTTGCTGTAATTCTTGATCAGAGATCTTCTGGCAAAACTAATTTACTCCTTTTCTTTACAAGCTCTTCATTGTTGAGCATACCCATAGGTATATCATTTTCTTTGCGTTGTTTCAATTTCTGTTTATCTTTCCTGCGCTCCGTTTCCTCCTTTTCTTGTCGGAGTTCACCGTCTAGGTGTTGTTGTCTCATTCTGCAAAAATCGATCGCCAAAGGATCAACATGCTAATTGGAAGTGTCATAGAAACCTGATGCAGGTCGTTTCTCAAACGATATCTCTGTATTATAATTGACACCGCGTTTGTTCTTTTGAGACACAGTAATACCAGCAGCTCTTAATTCTCTACGCTTTTATAAAGCTGCGAGCCTGCGTGCCTCTTCTAATTGTTTTTCACGTGCTTTACGTTTAGCCTTCTTGCCCTGAGTATTTGTTAGCCTAGCACATGCCTCAGACAGCATCTCCAATTCTGTGAACAAATACAATATCATTGAAAATTTACAGTTGCTTTGTTATAGACTATAATCGGTTATATATACGATAAATGTGTTAATAACACAGTTAGCTTTCCATTTTGACATAAATGATACTGAGTTTAAAGTTATGTATTTTATACACAGATAATGTCATTACTTGCTTACTTTGGTGACAAAGTTATCGCATAACAACACAGGTTTTAAAACCTCATTTTTTTTTAATGTGAGTTAACAAGACTCAGTAAAGCACATATTTTGAGTTTGTACAGAGTATAGGTAAAAACTCAGTTGAACCTCACTTAGGTTTCAGAATGAAAAAGAATATGCATTCAACTGAATTATGACATCATAAATGAGAAATATCTGAGTTTTAATGTAAATGGAAAACAACTGATATCTTTAATTAACCTTATTAAACCTTATTAATAAACAACCTACCATCTTCATCCATATCTTTAGGATCTTGTCTTACTGGTTTGGTTTCAGGATTGGGATCAATTTTGCCAGGTTTAAGTTTACAAAGATCATCTACGGCATCATCTCCTTCTTCTTTTTTTTTGTGCTTGATCACTGAAATATATTGAAGTATATTGATTAGAGTAAATCGTTTAATGTCCGTTTTTATCAATGTAGATTAGCTTTAATCTTGGTTCAACTTATTCTTCATCTTTTTCTAATTCTTAGAACTAGAAAAAATGAAGAATTTGTTGAACTGAGATTAAAATTAAATCACATTGGTAGAAATAGGCCTTACTCAAATAAAGCCTGATGTTACTCACAGTAAGTATTTATATCTTTCCAAACATTGGGCAGCTGTTTGACCAATGATGAGCGCAATTGTATGCCACTGCACGGGTCAATCCTTAGTCGTCCTAAAGAGAAATAGAATTAGAAATATATAGAAATTAGACATAGCTCTTAGCATGCAGTAATATATAATTGTGTGAATAAATTATGAGGATAGACGGTGAAATAATTTTATACACAGGTAAAACACATTTCTTCTAGGTAAAAAAATAAATAATTTATTCGGCAGGAAACTATGAATACCAAGATTCTTTGCAAGAGTAAGGGAAACCTGTCAAAAACCTTACCAGTATTCATTAAACATAATTATAACACAAAAAATAAAATCTGTAAAATATAATTACATTTTATTTGTAACAAAAATAATATATACATATATATATGTATCAAACAAAACGAATGCATATAATCTATGTTATTAATAAGAAATCTAAATTTTCGGATACATACCTTTTTTGCGGGCCTTTTCTCCATTGCGATTCATTTTCTGAAATATCTCACCTCATTTATATTTGCCTCTTAGGATTCCTCGCATCTCCTGTTGTTCGGTTTGGCGCGCAGATTTCGCGGTTCACACGGTACGACATCATGTTGCCAGCGGGGACGCGTTTTCTCGCGCGTGCGACTTCAACATCGTATCAAGTTCACAAGAATACGGGTACCTTTAGAACCCGTATTCTTGTGAACTTGATACGTTATTGAAGTCGCGCGCGCGAGAAAACGTGTCCCCGCTGGCAACACTGGGGCCAAGTCTGGCATTCATTGGGTGCGTTCAGCAGAACGTTT
>NW_017257231.1:15322-25750 GCF_001594055.1 Mycetomoellerius zeteki | reverse complement strand
AACTCGACACTAGATTTACCAATGAAACACGCATTCCGCGTCTAGTGCGCATTCAGTGCGCACTAGTTCTGCCAATGAAAAACGTCATTAACTCGATGCAATCCTCCAGTGGCAGCGCCGCATACTGTTCGACGACGCTCCATTTCCATTCAGTTGACAGAAATGTGAACTAAATATTTTACGAAAACGATTTCCAACAGATTGTAGCAACATTTATGGCAATAAGTTTGCTACAGCATTTCCGCTCGTTTGCGCAAACAACCGTTGTCCGCATAATACCTCTAGGTTGCCTTAAACGAAATTATTATTGCCCTGGTGACAACAACATGATGGCAATTGAAGAGAAACTTATGCTAAGCACCTATTTCTTTTCTTATGCCAAGGAACTTTTGTTATCTAGGAAGTAATCAAACTAGCAAAATTAAAATATCATACATTTCGTTTGGTAGAATGAGAAGTATTACCTTGCCCTCAAAGCTGCTATTGAGAAGAAACATCAGGCCGGTGAAGAGGCTAACGTTCTTGATATAGGCACTGGAACAGGGTTGCTGTCAATGATGGCTGCCAGGTGCGGAGCAGATACTATAACAGCATGCGAAGTAAGAGAAGACTTTTGAAATCTTTTTCAAAATTTCTAAATTTTTCAAAGATGTTGCTTATGCAGAAAGATCTTGTTTAGGCTTTCAAACCAATAGCCAAATGTGCCGTACAAATAATAAAGGAAAATGGCTTCGAAGATAAAATTCAATTGATCCGTAAGCGTTCTACGAAAATGATAATAGGCAAAGGTGGTGACATGCCAAAACGCGCAAATATTCTAGTTACTGAAGTGTTCGACACTGAGCTGATTGGTGAAGGAGCATTATCAACATTCCGCCATGCACACGAGGTTCTTCTCGAGGTAACATCAAGCTTGCAGATGATCCTGTTCAAAATATGCTTATGTTTTGCTTTTACATTAGGAAGACAGCATTGTCATTCCACACAAAGGAACAGTCTGGGCACAAGTGATCGAAAGCTTCAAAGTCTGTAATTGGAACCGGGTGAAGCCTATTAAGAACGGAGAAGTATTGGTTGATACACCACCGACTATCCAAGCATGCTCTGGTGCTGCAGCTGTACATGACATGCAACTATCACGTCTCCCTCGCGATACTTTTGTGCCTTTGTTGCCAGCACAGCCTATTTTTAAGTAATAATTTTTCCTTTTTTTCTTATTTAATCAATACGGGTTCCATGATGAATTTCTCTTGATTCGTTGTAAATAAGATTCGTCTTCCTTTTTATGAACATTTGCAATAATAAATATTTCACATGATATAGTTGTTAGCCACATGTCACAATCTCTTAATTAGAAAGGATCAGAAATAAGATTCTCTGTCAGAGTCCTCCTTTTACCTTTAGCTTATGTAGATTACAAATTTAAAAATCCGTACGTGGGGTCGAACCCGAAATTCGTCAACTTGTCGTTCCCGCACAAAATTACGCGGCATTCCGTTAATTTTTGTGATAATATTTGATATAATTTTTTTATCACTTATTTTGAAATTTATTTTTGTTTTCCGTTTTTCTTTTTCTATCACAAAAAGATCCTTTTTTACTTAAAATTCATTATATGCGGAGTCGAGAATTCGAAATCGAATAAAGTCTTTTATTTGACGAATAACTGGTTTACCAAGTTATCCACTATACGGCATTGGTATATATGTCTAAATGTAAAGTTAAGGGGTCTTTCACCTTTACCGGCCGCAAAATTAGCTCTTATTTCTATGAATTTTTTAAAGAAAATCTATATATAGGAAATATTTTTTATATATTTCCTATATATAGATTATATATAGGAAAATGCAGATTTTTGCATATACTCGTAATCATCAAACGTTTAGTAAAAAAATTTTTATTTATAAAAAAGGTACACTATATACGATACTGTCTTAAAATGGCGATTGAAATATTTTTTTTTCAAAATCGCTTTAGGAGTTAATTCTACACCCATGTAGGATTTAAAAAATGTAATAAAAAATCGATTTTTTTTAACCTTTCCAATGAGAAAGACCCCTTAAACCGTAATTAAAATTGAGAAAAAAACTTATTTAGAAAAAGAACATTGATAAAAATGTAACCAATCATATAAGAAAAAGAAAAATGAAAGATTATTTGGATACATTGACCGAGAAAGGAATAAAAAGATAGATAGTTTTGCCCCTTTAGTTTTACACTCTAATGATAATTTTTAAATAATTAATATTGAAAATGCATTTTAGGTTTGACTGGTCTGGCAAGAAACCCTTACTGAACAACGAAAAAGTATCATTACTTACACAATCGATAAGAAGTGGGACCGCACATGCAATTTTTATGTGGTGGGACTTGAACATGGACACAGATAATCAGGTAATTAACACGTCTATATATTATTTTTTAAATCTTTTTATGAATTTTAGTCATGTATCATTTAATTATAGCTGTTGCTGAGTTGCGCACCTGTATGGGAACATCCAGATGTACCTGATAACATGAAAAAAGATGTCTCATGTTTACAAAAGATGGTGGATTTAATACCATGGAGGGATCACTGGATGCAAGCTGTCTATTACCTTCCGGAAGAAGTATCTATCACATATGGCACCGAAGTCACTCTTATCGGTTATCACGATGAATATTCCTTCTGGTTTAAATTACTGAATGGACCTGTGTAAGTTTTTGTTTTTTCCTGTAATAATTTCATTCACATATTTCATATAATTTATAGTGTTATTATTTTTTATTTCTTTTCTGAATTATTAGTCGCTCTTATAAAGCTGGCTATTTAAAAATAATTTTAATTATGTATATCTTTTATATTAAATAAAATTGAAAATTTTTCACAGAGATGAGATTCCAGATTGCCAGAGGCCCGAATGCAATTGTTGGGCGCATATCGCGTACTCGCGAACGCGAATTGGTCAATTAAATGACACAATTCGTAATCAGAGATATGTAAAGGCTTTGCGAAAAAGTATTACTCCAAACAGCGTTTGTCTCTGCGTTTCGGATGGTTGTCTGTTGGCCTTCGCAATTGCAAGATTGGGGGCAAAGGTGTTTTTATTGGAGCAGAATTTCCTGTCGCGTAGAACCATGGAGATGTTTGTGCAGGCAAACGAACTCTCTGATCGAGTAAAGATTGTCGAGTCGGTTGACGGTCTGCCGAAGGCAAGTGAAATTGATTTCATTTTTGGCGAACCATATTTCCTGAGTTCCATCGTGCCTTGGGAGAATCTGCGATTCTGGTATCTCGCTTCTAAATATCCATCGAGTATTGCGAGAATGCCGGTCATGGCGACGATCAGAGCTGTCGCTGTTGAATTTAAGGATTTGCAGAAAATAAGAGCTCCTCTTGGCACATGCGAGGGTTTTGATTTGTCCTCTTTCGACAAACTTATTCAAGTTGGTTTCATTATTTATTCTTATCTTTTTTTATCATTTATAAAATTAAAAAGAGATTGTATTCTATTTTCAGATGTCTAGCGAGAAAAGTGACAATCCCGTAGAAGCGCAACCACTTTGGGAGTATCCTTGCAAAGCATTATCTTCAGCCTTCGATATTATAAAACTCGATCTAACACGGAACGTAAATTTCAATGAACGCAAGAGAATAACAGGAGGGATACCTATTTTAGAGTGTGTATCATGAGTGTGTATCGTGTGAGATGCTTACTAGCTAAATAGATGTCCAGATAGCCAAATGCCTCTGAGGTTGCCGTCGTGTTGCTGACAATCGTTGAAGCAACCAATTTCTAGAAATTCGTGCCAAGATGTTTCGTCATTGTGCGTCTTAGGTTTTACTCATATGATATTCGACATCAGATTACAGCAAATTGACGGCAACTTGTTAACATTAGTATATTTCCTCATCATCAGTTAGTATCATGTTGTCGTCATATTGCTGGTAACATACCATACTAATATTTCTGACTCGCTTGCTTTCAAAATTCCATCAACTAAATACTCAGATAGCAACGTGTCTGTCTTGTTGCTTACCAACAAGGGAAGTTTCACAACCTGTCCGGAATCAATTTGATTCTCTATGAAATATGTCGTTAAACACGAAAATCTAAGAGACATATCACCTTGATCAAAAAGTTCCCGGAATTACCACCAGGTGATGCTCTGAGAGTCAGCTGATTTGAGTTCTATTTTTTTGGTTAGGTTGCCACATCTATCATTGACATTTCCACCAAATTTTATCGCCATAGGTTGACATTTGTAAAAGTTACGCCGTCTTGAGTACATCTACCTCTGCACGGTTTTCGATTTTTCCATTACCTCCTTTCGGCTTAAAACGCGTTCCCCGTAGTGGTTTTTTGACTCGATCGAATAGAAAAAAATCGCAAGGAGCCATATCGGGTGAATTCGATGGCTGTTGGATGGTATTCGTTTCGTTCTTGGTCAAAAATTCACGGATGTTGCAAATTCAACTCCATTTTTAAAACTGTAAAAAATCGAAAACCGTGCAGAGGTAGATATACTCAAGACGGCATAACTTTTACAAATGTCAAGCTATGGCGATAAAATTTGGTGGAAATGTCAATGATAGATGTGGCAACCTAACCAAAAAAACAGAACTCAAATCAGCTGACTCAGAGCATCACCTGGTGGTATATTCTGGGAACTTTTTGATCAAGGTGTATTTTTTTATACGTGCGCTAAAACGGTATTTCTATTTCGAGTCGAATACCGTCGGAAGTATAAAAAATGGACAAAATTTTTTTTTATCTTATACTTCCGACTGTATTCAGCTCGAAATGGAAATACCGTTTTTTTTTTTCAAATAGGTGTTTCACCCCGTAAACATGAGTTAGCGCACGTGTAAAAAAATACATGTCTCTTAGATTTTCGTGTTTAACAACATATTTCATGGAGAATCAAATTGGTTCCGGACAGGTTATAAAACTTCCCTTGTAAGTATGCATTGCTAAGTATGTGTTGCTACCAGAATTGCAGCAACTGAGTCCTCATTTGTTGGCAACTTGATGTCTTTCCGATATGATAACATTAAGTAGCAACTTGCCAGCAATTTGCCGACAACTTTAAACTCGTCATCATCAAAATTCGTATCATTGCCATCATATTGCCATAATAATATACAGCATCATACAATGCTGTCGTATTGCCAAGACAAGATAATATTGACGCAGTTATATTGCTGTTAAACTGCTGGCAATATATATACACATTGTTGTTATGCAATTGCATGTTGCTACAATGTCGGTATATTCGAAATCGTTGAAGACAAATCTATAGCAAGTTGCCAGCATCATAAGCAATCACAAATTTGTGCGATTTTGCTAAGACATGCTTTGCTATCTGGGTACTTGTATAATCATTCATGTTGCTCAGTACGATAAGATATTTGATATGATGACGGCAAACAAACAACTATTCAACATTCATACAGTGCATTAGTTTGCTCGATATGATTAATCACGCTTGGTTATCTGGATGCTTACTAGCCCAGAAAAATTAGACAATTTTTGGCGATATAAAAAAAAATTGTTGCAAAGCTGAATTTTTACATAGAGATTTATAATAATGTTCTTATTAACCATGGAGGAAGGGATTGGCATGATATGTTGTTTGCAAGTGTCTCTCTCTAATTCTCTGCCCTCTCGTTTGTTCGGTGACCGTTCAGATTCCAGTTTAGCTAACCTTAGTTGTTGTCTTCGTCGCACGCACATCATTTAGATTCGGTCTCTTTTTATCATGTACTACCTAGTACTACCAACGTTTATTCGTATCACATGCTCCTACCATAACTCCGACTCACTTTAATGTGCTCGTTAGAGTGAGTAGGAGCTATAATAGGAATTGAAACGCATTTCAGAAATATATACTCAAAATATCTATATTTTTTTCAGAATTGTTCATAAATATGAATTCTGAAACATTATAAGATTCATGTAAAAAAATTTGAAATATTTTCTAAACAGTTAAAAAATAATACAGAAATTCTAAAATTCAGAATTTTTTCATATGTGAATTATAAAATATTATAAGATTCGTATAATTTTCTATAATTTTCCATAATTGTATATACAGGGTGTCCAAAAAATCGAGGCCAATACTTTAGGAGGTGATTCAGGAGCCAAAAAGGAGGACAAAAAGTCCGGAAATAAGTCGTTTCCGAATTATAACCACTTTTATGTTAAAAAATTGAAATTTATATATTTTTCATAAATTAGAATTATAATTTATTTCACAGTGTTTCAACATAATTACATGTTATATTTTTAAACTTTTTATTTTTTAATTTTCCGGTATTTGTAAATATGGTTACTGCATTAGTTTTGGATAAACATAAACAGGTTAAATAGAGTTAAATGAAATGTGTTCGATTCGACAGCTCGTGTTGCAGCCAAGCACTGATCTGGTGATATTTGGTGCACTGCAGCCTTGATTTCTCAATTGTTCTCTTGAGTTGACTGACGACGAATAAACTTCCTGCTTCAGGACCCCCCACACAAAGAAGTGGTGGTATCAAATCCAGTGGTATCAAATCAGGTGATCGGAGTGGCCAAGGTACTGCTCCTCCACATCCAATCCATCGTCGTGGATAATGTCTGTCTAGCCAAACTCGAGTAGTTCTGTCATAATGAACTGGGCGTCCATCAAGTTGAAATCACATTTCAATCCGTTGCTGCAAGCGGATGTCTTCTAAATAATCAAAGAAATCAGTTTTCAAAAAATCAATACATCTGACTGCATTTAGTCTGTTGGGTATAAAAAATGGTCCCATTAGAAAGTCGTTCCAAATTCTGAGTCAGACGTTAATAGCAAATTTATACTGGAACCTACTTTCCCTAACACTCCTGGGATTTTCATAAGCTCATATATGATAATTTTTTTTGTTAATAATTCCTCCTCTTGTAAATATGCTTCGTCTGTCCAGATTATTTTTGATGGAAATGAATTATCATTGTTAAATTGCTCAAGAAACCAATTGCTATTATAAAATTCAACCTCTTGAAATAATCCTGATGGAATAAATTCTGCACTCTTTGAATATGATACAGATGGCGGTCATCATTTCTTAAAGTTCGGTAGATTGTTTGCCGTGGCAATTGTAATGCAGCTGACGCTCTCCGGACGCTAGTCTTAGGATTGTTATCAAAGTGGTGCGGGACATGATTTTCTGGTTGCATATTTGTTCCTAACGGATCTTGATGAATTGAAAATGAGTCCGTCTCTCGCAGCCTATTAAAAGTCAATGACTCGCTGATCCGGTACTCTTCTGTTTGAAAATGAGCGTACATACTATCGCATCGCCTTCATAGCTTACTGTCGCAGAAACCATACACGAAAACCAAGTCATCATATTCAACGTTAGAATCTGTACGCGGCATATTGTGACAGAAGTATAATAATTCGATAGCTTCTAACGAGTAACTGACGAATTTATGGGAGAAAGGCAGAAATGTAAACAAACAAAAAATATTATCACGTGAAAACAGAATTATTATTATTGTTTTCGTGCACGATTTCAGTGACGATAATACTTCAGAGACAGTGCAGGAATGAAACAACTACGTTTTTATCTTTTTTGCGATTTTCTCCAAAACGAAGTAAAAACGAGCATATCTACAGATTTTTTTTTCTTAGTTTATCGATCCTCTACACGCTCTTGAAGTTTAGACATTTAAATTTGGGATACCCTGTATATAAAACATTTTTTCCCGGGTAAATGAACAAATCAATACATAAATAAATAAATAAGTACAATTTATACCAACGATGCTTATACCAACGTATAGCTCAGCGGAATCCTCAGGGCACCTACGGAATTATTTCGATTTTACTAGAAAACTCAATAGAAATCTAAGGAATAATTGAATAATTTCAATAGGAATCTATTTCGAATAATTTCATAATACCTACGTACTTTAATTAAGTCTTGAAATCACGTTTGACACTTGTTTGACAGTTGATGTTGCTCCACGCTTCGAAACGAAGAGAGAAAAGGACATAGCGGGATTTGACGAAGATGCATAGAGATCAATCGTAACAATATCATTTATTTCTTCGCAGTTGGCAGACCTGGGTTCTGAACGATACCTCCAGATACCTCGACTTGTAAAAGGGGCGTGGTTTGCCCAAACTGAGCACACCATAAGTTTGTCGCATCGCAAGCTCCTACCATAGCTCCTACTTACTCTATCAAACGCATTGGAGTGAGTAAGAGCTATGGTAGGATATTGGAACATGTTGGAGCATGCGACGCGAACAAACCTCATGTCAATCCCTTCCACCGTTACTTAGAAGCCTTAACTTCGAATTCAGCAAGTAAAATTGAGTTAGAAAAAATGTGAACACAATGATCACTGCGTGCTCCCCAAATCGCCTAAACTACACCAACTCCTTTATATTACGTTCTGAAATAGGAAATCCTTTAAAAAAAAATCTATCTCGGGAACTATTGGTCGTATGAAGTTTATTAAAAAATGAAATTGTAGGAAATTTTATCAGATTTATTTTCGAACTGAATGTTTATTTCCGTACAACGAATAGTTTCTGAGATATTTGCAAAAAATCGATTTTGTGCGACATTTTTTAAGATAATGCAGCCGGCCATGCCCTCACACATGGAGAGTTTTGATATGTCATAAGAACATTATTATTGGGCGGTATTCATAGTCCGTTCTTATTTCAAGATCGTCTTAAGTAATGTCTTAAGATGTTAATACGGCCCTCTGATTGGTCGTGACATCTTAAGATTGTACTTAGACTGTGTAGGATACAAATGGTTGTATTCATGCAATTTCTCGTCTTGACCGAGATGTTCCCGGACTTATTTTGCTTTCACCTGGCTACTACTCGAATTCCCCGTCCGTAGTGGATGGGCACACGACAATAAAACTCTGATTCCTTTTGATTGTTACAACCTTTTATTTTCCTGTATACAGAGAGTGGCTTCCTTGACTTATACAACAAAACTCAACTCAGCAACAACTCTCTCCTTCATTCTTCTCCTTCGTTCGACCGCAGCGCAATCTAGTCGAGTCTTATCTTTCTGAGTCGGTAACATAAGAACCATAGTTCGGTAACGCCTTCGACACTTTCCAGACAACATGTTATCCTATTAATCCGAATAGATGGTCTTGAATATAAGAATCGACTATGAATACCATCCATACTCAGATGGCAAAACGTGTCTCAGCAAAATCACAAATCTGTGATTGCTTATGATGCTGGCAACTTGCTGCGGATATGTCTTCAACGATTTCGAATATACCGATATTGTAGCAACATGTGGACAACAATGTGTACATGTATTGCCAGCAGTTTAACAGCAAGATAACTGCGTCAATGTTATCTTGTGTTGTCGACAATATTACAGCATTGTATGATGCTACATATTATTATGGCAACATGAGGGCAATAGTACGAATTTTGATGATTTTAAAATTGTTGGCAAATTACTGGCAAGTTGTTATTCAATATTATCATATCGTGAAGGCATCAAGTTGCTAACAATTGAGGACTCAATTGTTGCAATTCTGGTAGCAACACATACTTAGCAATGCATACTTAGCAAGCAACATGCCAACAACAAGATAGACACGTTGCCATCTGGGTAGATCTCTATGCAAAAATTCAGCAATATTTTGCTTTTTAAACTTAATTTTCCTGGACTATACAGAAAGGAATAATGTTTAAGCATCACATTTTGAGAAAATAATAAAAAAGATTTTTATTTCTTGTATAATAGAATATATAGGGTGTAGAAAAAGTCCTGGACTCCTTAAATATCTTGAAAAGTAATCATTTTTGAGAAAAATGTTTTATACAAAAGTTGTAGGGTTGAAAATGATCTGTTGACTGACCTTATCAATTTGACCTTGGATGGCGCCACCAAGGACAAGTCAAGATCAAGTCAAGATCAAATCAAGGTCAAGTCAAGGGCAAGTCAAAGTCAAGTCAAGGGCAAGTCAAGGTCAAGTCAAGGTCAAGTCAAGGGTAAATCAAGGGCAAGTCAAGATCAAATCGATTTTTTTAAACGAAACACCCTACTTTTGATTTTAGAATCTAATGGGTGAAATCGGGAGCTTTCCAAAACACTATAATAAAGCCTCTTTAATCAGTACTTTTCAAGTTATGAGAGTTGAAAGTTACGGAACCGCCGCGACATTAGCATTACTTTTTTTTTGTCGAAGTGGAAATCTTCTAAAGACACCCGGGGGAGCGACCCACCGGGTAGTGTCGGATTCGCCTGTTGGAGGAGGGCTAGCCCACAACTCCGTCAGGCGCCTACCGACTAAAACTATTCTGCGGATCACCGCCGCCTACAACGTTCACTGAGGGGGAACCGTGCCTCTGCAATACTTCCCCTCAGTGAGCATCGGCAACAGGCCGGGTCTCTGGCCTTCTTCCCTCGTTGCTGGGGGTTGCGAG
>NW_017257231.1:8678-13912 GCF_001594055.1 Mycetomoellerius zeteki | reverse complement strand
ACGCGCCGCACGGCGAGCGGCGGCGGACAAAGAAGCCGCCCTGGAAGAGCCTTTAGAAACGGCCCTACCCCTCGCTGATCCGGCGCGGCTGGAAACCGAAACTCCACGCCCAGCACCGGACAACCCGCGAGACCGAATGCCTTTCGGATTAACATTAGCATTACCCTAAGCTAAGGTGCTCGTATCTCTTGTAATTATGTGAGGATGGAGTGCTCATAGGAGGTCTTATGCAAGCGACAAGTCTTTTCAATCAATTTTTTAGAAATAAAGACAATAGTATACCTAAATCAACTGTCATTCGTTTGACCATTTGTCATTCCTTTAATCCAGCACGCTTTACCTACCAGTTTTTAGTTACTTTCTCGGCTAGATCCCACCGGGATCTGGAACTTCATCAAGTTATATCTCTGAATAGAAAACATATTTTTAACTTATCACATGCAAAATTGATATCTCTAGAGTAAGACAAGAACAAATAAACAAAGATGAAACAAAAAATATTTTATTCTGAAATTACATCATAAAAAGTTAAAGTCTGAATTGCAATGTGAAAAATCGCATTAGATACGTCATATCCCAGTATGGCGAGCTAGGGTTAAAAGAATATTACGTATTATAGCAAATTGACGTCCCTCCGCAGTCTGACAATGTGCTAGACGATTATAAAAATTTAAGACTGCATTTCTACAGAATTTGCGAGGCATGATTCTAAATTTATTTTATTTGTTGACGTAAATCATTAAGATTTCGAGGTTTAGTATTATAAACTTTTCCCTTTAAATAGCCCCACAAAAAATAGTCGAGTGGATTTAGATCAGGCGATCGTGCTGGCCATTCAATGTAACCCCTTCTTCCTATCCACCTATTCGGAAAAATTTCATTCAGATATTGCCGTACTCGTAAACCATAGTGAGGTGGCGCCCCATCTTGCTGGAACCAAAGGTCATTGAAGTTTTGACGAGCGATGTTTCGGATTGCCGGAACTATTTCATCTTGAAGCATGGCTAAGAAATTGTCAGCGTTTAAATTACCTGCAATAAGGAAAGGCCCAATAATGGCTTCATTCAAAATTCGAGCCCATACGTTGACTTTTTGCTGATTCTGAGTACGTGCCTCATACATCCAATGAGGATTTTCATCACTCCAATATCTGCAATTATGTCGGTTTACATTCCCGGTTAACTCAAAAATAGCTTCATCTGAAAAATAATGTTGACTACAAATAAAAGATTTCTATCGATATTTAACATCATACTTTCGCAAAATTCAATGCGACAATCAAAATCATCTTCACATAGTTCCTGCACCAGATGGATCTTATATGGATGAAACTTCTCCTTTTTTAGAATTTTATGAACTAACATAGGATCGATGTCGTGTTGTTGTGCAACTTTACGAATTGAATTACGCGGATCTTCGATAAAAGACTGTAGAACAGTCAATCTTTTATCAGGATTTGTCGCTATTGCTGGTTTACCTTGTCTATTACGGTCTTTTACAAAACCCATTTCTTTAAAACGTTGTACAGTACGAATAACAGTTGATTTAGATATATCATTGTCCTCATTTCTGAAAGTTTGATTGAAAAGTTCTGTCACATTTGCGTAAGACGATCATCCTCCTACGATCACTCCATCCTCGCATCATTAAAAGGGATATACGCTCCTGTTCAGTAAGCATTATAAAGTATTTTAAATAAATACTTTATAAACAAAGATAACTATGTGGTGATAAGCAATCTCAGAACGGAGTATCACGAAAAAGTATACCTTCTCAATCGCAGGTCACAGAAAGAGTGAACTTAACAGGAGAGATCTCTAGCTTATATCGTCTCCAGCTTTGTTCAAAGGGTGGGAAGGAGAGAGGGAATGGAAAGGAGTAGGAGGGAAGGGGGAAGGAGAAGGAAAGGGTAGGAGGGAGGAGGACATAGAGATACAGACATTCGCGGGCACATACATGACTCATAAATCCAGTCGGGCCATCTCTACCTTAGATGTTACGAAATACCTTAGATAATGCTAGTGCCGGCAGTTCTGTAACTTTCAACTCTCATAACTTGAAAAGTACTGATTAAAAAGAGGCTTTATTATAGTGTTTTGGAAAGTTCCCGACTTCAGCTATTAGATTCTAAAATAAAAAAATAGGCTGTTTCGTTTAAAAAAATCGATTTGACCTTGACTTGACCTTGACTTGACCTTGGTGGCGCCATCCAAGGTCAAATTGATAAGGTCAGTCAATAGATCATTTTCAACCCTACAACTTTTGTATAAAACATTTTTCTCAAAAATGATTACTTTTCAAGATATTTAAGGAGTCCAGGACTTTTTCTACAACTGTATAGTAACTTAATTATACGGTATAATAACATCCATGTTTTTTATTTTATAGCAGTGGCACCTGCAATGGCATCGCTATATGGGTGGATTGGCAATTAGATTCGGATTTGTCAGTATCTTGTGGTCCGATTGAAGAAATAGTACCTGGCAAACGTGTGTCCTGGGATCCATATACGAGACAAGGAGTGCATCTATTTCGTACAGTATCCAATGTTACGAAAAAAAGTACACTTTCGTGGTCGTTTACCTTTCTCCCACAAAATGGAGAAGTAGAATTTAAGTTCAATATAGTTATGAATGATTGATTATATTAATGAACATTTGTTTGATTGTGTTTACTTAATATTTGTAAAATAGTTAAATGTTTAATCTTTGTTTTTTTTACTATATTAAGGAAAGCTTGAAACATTAAACAATAAAAAGTAAAATTTCACAAAAACGGACATCTTGCCGATCAACTTAATCTTTTGACCTATGTTGTCAATGTTGTGACCTTGAGTGACTTACAGGTTTTAGCCATCGCTCGTTATTCGTTAAAAAGTTATGAACAATCTCAAAGTTCGTAATTATTTCCCCGCTTTACATGGAAAGTCGGATGACTTTAAGCAGGAGAGAGGTATAGAATGGATGGACTAGGGGCGTGTTATTTTCTACGCGAAACGAGTTCCACCCCACCTCCTCCCTGCCTAGGGGCGCACGCCTTTTCACGCGAAGCAAGGGTCAGCCTATCTTCAGTAAGGTTTTTATCGCTTCCCAGCTAACAAGGAACGAAATGACGTGAAAAAGACGTGATTTTAATGATGGCGACGTCATGTGACTTGTGGGACGTAATTATGACGTGATTTTAAATGGTACGTCGTTAACATTACGTCAAAAAGACATATCGCTGACATCTATATATGTGGATGTGATTTATGCCCAAATTTTGACATGAATTAATGTAAACGCTATTTCCGTGCGATTTTATACAATTTCTTGGTATCATTCATTTTTTTATTATTCCTTCTCAATAGAAAATATATATAGAACTGATTTGATGTAAAGAATTGTTTTTCTTGGTAAATCTTAAGATGAGCCCCGCACTTCCGATTTTGATGAAACTAAGCTTAATCGTTTCAACGCGTTTATGCATCAAACAATATTGTATATTGGAGCTATATTCCAAAACATCCTCCGAGGATTTTATTCAATATATTATATATATATATATATTATAATATACATTACGTATAGTAAAAAATTTTGTGTTAAATTTAACATGTTTCACATGTCCCAAACGGTCCATCCAAATTTTTGTATTAATTTAACATAAGATGGATATGTTAGAAAGTAAATTTTTACACAAATATTATATAAAAAATTAACACGAGAAGCGTATTAACACAAGAACACTTGACACAATTTAACAACAAATTTTATGTTAAACTGACACATTTATAATGTTAAATTTAACTGAAATTAGATTATTTACTGAAATTTATACTAGCTATTTTTACATTTGTAGTTTAGGTAATGCCTCTGTGATATTTAACATATGCAGTATATAGATTTAACAAATATTTACTGTTATAAAGAGAAAATAACACAAAATATATGTATCTTTTTACATATAAGATATGTAACTAATTGTACAAAACATATTTCTTCAGTAAAATTAACATTTATAATATTGTATATTAAATCAACACATTTTATTCATTTTTAAAATTTATGTTTTAAAACTACATTATTATATTATTTGTTTATCTATAAATTGTGTTATTTTAGTACTGAGAAATGTTAATATTTTTACGCAAAATATTCAAGTAACAATCATATTATGTTAAATTAAAACTCGGGTATGTTAAAAATTCAACACAAAAATTTTAACAAGGATTCGTTTTAACATAAACACAAAATATTTTTTACTAATATATTTCGAATAAAATTCTTGAGTTCCAGTAAGAAATGATAGATCGAAAAGATGACTATTAGATGCCTATGTCGTCTATGGTTTACATTAATAAATATTTTAACCCCTTTTCAATCACACACAGTCGAAAATTTTAATTCTATTAGAATATATTAATGTACTCTTTACAAATTATATAATTTATAAAAATGATTAACGTCACAATTTGTATCTTTTAAGCTATGTTTTAGAAACGTCTAAAGAACGTATTTTAGACCTTTTACAAGACGTCTAAAGAAAACATATTTTAGACATTTTTCTGAATAAAAAAAATTTTTTTAATATTTTTTTCTTTTTAAATTTTAAAATGTATATATAAAATTTAGGTAATTATGCTGATGAGGGGAGCCAGCCCCGATGATCTTGACCTTAACATATGTTGTCAAGGTCATGACCCTGAGTGATCTCTAACAAGTATTAGCCGTCGCTCGTCATTCATTAAAAAGTTATTAACAGTTAAAGTTAGTAATTATTTCACTGTTTTACATGAAAGGTCAGATAACACTGGACAGCGAGAGAGGTATGGGGTGAACTGATTAAGGGAATACGATTTTCCACTCCCCCTTTCGACTCTCATCCTCGCTTCCCCCCCCTCGCAAAAAGGGCGCACGACTCCCACCTTCGACTCTCACCCCCCCCCTCACCCCCTACAAAGGGGTGCACAACACTTTCACTCTCGACTTTGTAACAACCTTACTTTATGCTCGGACGTAGCTCGTCGGAAACTTGCGGTCCAGGGCTTAAAGAGGTTCGAACGGCAAGGGGAAGATGTAACGGTTACGGTGGGCTTTAAATAATGAAACGGTAGCGGATACACTTAAAATAATATATTTAAGAAGATGACGATCACGCGTAACAATAGTACAGACAAGCTAGTTTTATACATATATATATATATATTTACAAGAAAAAGAAATAAATCGCGGAAGTAAGCCCGGTCGCAGTTT
>NW_017257231.1:2003-6627 GCF_001594055.1 Mycetomoellerius zeteki | reverse complement strand
GTCGGGGCCGATGGTCGATAGGATGCGAGGAGCGGTGAAAACGAGCTCGCTGCCGAGAACGCTCGGCGGTGACTGAGAACTCTCTCGACCACCTTTTCTCGCGATGCTACTAGGTGCCGGATTGGCGTTGATCGGATTGCTGCCCAGAATACTCGACGGTGGCTGAGAACTCTCTCGACCACGTTTTCTCGCAATTCGGTTGCCGGGATTCTCTAGGAGCTGGTGAACTGGATTGTGAGCGGAGCTCGGAAAAACAGAGCGACGTTTGTGTTAACGCGCCTCGGTTTTTATACGGATTGTTGCTCCCGCTCGTATTGTTCCGGGTCGGTTCGGTACTTTCCGTGGGCGAACAATACGAACGGGAGACAACGCGGTTCGGCACGGCACGTGCGTGTTCGGTCGATTCCGTCGGAGCGGCTGTCACCCGCGAATTATATCGCGATGTTTCGCGAGTCGGGGCTGTCGCTGGTACCTGTGAATTATGTTTCGATTCGTTTAAAAATATGCGGGCGCACCGCGCCCTCGTCATCGCAACCCACCGATGGTGGGTGCGACGGCATCCGACTGGTGGTCGTCGGGAACGATGCTTTACGGGGTGCATCGTTACAACTTTTATCTCTCTTCTTCTCTGCAAAGGGGCGAACGACTTTCAAACAGTGAGGAGAGGGGGGTGAGAGTCGGGCGCCTCTTTGCTGGGGTGAGAGGGGGAGAGTGAGAGTCGAAGGTGAGAGTCGTGTGCCCCTTTGCAGGAGTGAGGGGGGTGAGAGTCGAAGGTGAGAATCGGGCGCCGCTTTGCAAGGGTGAAGAGGGGAATAAAAGTCGAAGGTGAGAATCGGGCGCTTCTTTACAGAGATGAGGGGGGGAGTGAGAGTCGAAGATGAGAGTCGGGTGCCCCTTTGCAGGGAGGAGGGTGAGTGTGAGAATCAAAAGTCAGAGTTATCTGAATTTTCATGTAAAGCAGTGAAATAATTACTAACTTTAACTGTTAATAACTTTTTAACGAATGACGAGCGACGGCTAAAATTTGTTGGAGGTCACTCAGGATCATGATCTTGACAACATATGTCAAGATCAAAGTCATCGGGGTTGGCTCCCCTCATCAGCATAATTACTAAAATTTTTCTATTGTAATTTATATCTAAAACTTTCTAATTGTTACTTGAATACTTCACAATTGTGATAAACTTAACTTAATTAATATAATTTAGACAATTATGGCTATGTTCCGAAATTCAACGCCAATGCTGAAAATATATACAATAGCTTATAGCATTTTTCACTAGCAGAACTGGTACGCACTCAGTGCACATTAAAGCTGTTGTACACTAACCCAATCTGAATGTAAAAATGAGATACCTCAATTAATAAAATACCCAATAGGTCACAATAAAAATGTATTGAGAATTTCGCGGTTTAATTCGTTTCTATTTTTATTAAACGTACATCTTTACCTCGATTTGTGTACAACGGCTTTAAAGCGCACTGAGTGCGCACCAGCTCTACCAGTGAAAAACACTATTACATTACATGCACTATAGATTTCCAGTATTGAGTGAATTTTGGAACAGCATAATCATCTAAATAAAAATCTTATAAACGTCTTATCACATAGATGTCCTGTAGGAAGAGATGACTATAAGACGCTTATTTAAACGTCTACAAATGTCTAATGGCTCGTATACACTGGATACGTAAAAGCTTTTCGCGCGGCAAAATGCGACGCGATAATCAATGAACATGTTAGGAGCTGTAAACTTATTGGCTACTGCGTCACATTTTGCCGCACGGCAAGCATTTCCAGTGTGCAGGAGCCATAAAAGTCGTACAGACATATAGGCTGCGTTGGTTTATGCAGTTACTGCTGCAGATGTTATTCGTTTATTCTATCTGCGAAGGCGACTGCAGCGCAGTTTGACGTTTGTTTATGCAGAGATGTATACCATCTGCGCAGCTATATTGAAAGTCCTGCTCAGGATGCTCTGCTCGCAGTACTGCGTAAAGTCCATGGCACATACAAAAACGTAAGGCCGTAAGACATAATCATTAAGCGAATTAGCCAATCACGATAGAGACCGTAAGGCCAGTAGCGAATCCAATCTTACGATTTCTTTACTGCTTACGTATTACGGCCTTACGTTTTTGTATGTGCCATGGGCTTAAACGAACGACAAACTGCGCTGCAGTCGCCATGATACTAGAGTGGGTATAAAGAGAGTAACGCCAATTGTCGAATGTCGCCATTTCTAGCAAATATATTGCGACCGCACTCACGAGCGTGGTGCCACTTCGTCGCGCGTTCGCGAATATTGCTCTATCTCTCTTTCGTCGATATCTTCACGACAACATTAAAAATGCTCAACGCCACAACGGCTTTCTCAAATTTTACATGCTCTAAACTTCAACGTCAATGATTCGGCGCCAGGCACGAGAGAGCGTGTCCCTCTTTCTTAAGTCTTCGGTACATTCTCACTCGAAAATACAGAGGTGAAGAGAATCACGAACGCGGACGGCTCTAATAACCGACTGCTCAGTCATGATAATGACAGAGGGGGTGGTTTGTGGTTGGGAACGGAAGATCTTTTGGAGAACGAATAAGGCTAGACAACAATAAAATAGACAGAATTAATGGCAATGAGATAATAACAAACATTCTCTGTTTGTGACTTAATGAATCAATTAAATGGTTTCCGACGTACAGGCAGATGGATTGACTCTGTGGTATGCAAGCGCTCTGGTCTCCGCGATACGTTCTCGATACGCGGTATTAAGTAACCGCTTCTCTTCTCTGATGGACGAGCTCTCGATTCTAGCGTAATTCTACGCGACGCATGTATCGCGGTTACGGAGACCCATGGCGCAGTTACGAAAGTCTTCGGAATGCGTGAACACGCAAAAATATCCTCTGAAATCTAGGATCTACTACGACGACGATAGTACGCGACACGAAACGGTGACGCAACAATACGATACAAAATTACGGCGCGATGATACGATACAAAATTATGACGCGTCGATACGATACAGAATGACCTGGCTGTGACCGCGGCGGGCGTGCAAAATAACTGACTCGAAGTTATAATGAAACCAAGACGATATCAGACGGGATGGCACGATCACGCAGTGCGCGCGTGCAGCCGCGACGCAGTTACTCGCGAAAGGATCCAACCCCACGGGATCCAACGACAATTTCGCGGATACGTGCGATCCTTCCGATTCGGAAATCGGCGGCTTTACAGTAAGTAAAGTTATGCGTTCGCCTCACCACGAGATCCTCTTGGCACTCCCTTGCTCAAACAACGTCCTGTGTCCTCTCACGTGTTTATCGCCTCGAGTCCACAGCACAAGTGTCGGGCCCGAGGTCCCTTCGGGGGCGCGCAGACGACCGTGGGCCCACGTGATAAGCCTTATCGGCCTTGATTGCTCGCGGGCCATCTCGCTAGCTTCCGTGAGTCCTCGCGACTTGCTATCGCGTCGCGCGCCCTAGATCCTTGAACGCGCCCAGGATTCGACTCAATGCTGGCGTCGTTTCGGCTGCTCGCAACGGTCCCCTCTGGATTGCTTTTACCGGCTTTTGTCGTCAGGATTCGGTGGGTTCCTTTACAGACAGGCTCGGCCTCCGGATTCGATGTCTCCTCTCGGCCGAGGCTCCCTTGCGGCACCGACTGCGGGGCCCCTCGCTCGTACTATGGCAGAGGGTGGCCATCTCCTCACGCCGTCTTAGTCGCTCCCGCGGCATAATCGCTTGTAAGGAGTTCAGCTACAGAAAAACAAGTTATGCTCAGGGCGTTAATTCGATAATATAGAACGGTATGACCTGTGCGCTACCCCTCCTCTGGGTGGCCTCGGGCCTCCAATATGGTCTTCTATCCTCTTCTTTCTTTTTTTCCGAGTCATTAACAAATTGGTACTCTGGAATTACAAGCAATTATTTTTCATCGTACGGACTAGTATAAATTTCAAATCAAATCTCAATAAACGACTTTCATATTTTGTGCATTAAGAATAACATACACATCGACTTATTTTCTATATAGAATCAAATTTAATCTGTTTTACTTGTATGTATGTATGTTTGTTTTGAACTTGCACCTTGAATAACATATGAATTACTTTCCATGATAATATATTATTAAATTTAGATAATATACACTTTATGTATAATATGTTCACTTTGAACTGGCACGTTTATTAATAATATATCAGTTACTTTTCATGGTAATATATTATTTTAGATAATCATTTAAATTTTAAAGGTTTAAATTTTTGAGGATCTTTTTTTGAACATGGCCTGAACTTTTCATTTTTATGATTTTTTTAGGATATCACCTACTTTTCAGAGTACAGGTATACGGGGCAGCTTTTTAGTAGTGCAAGTATCACAAATGTATATATTTTCGATTTTTATCACGTAACTTTCTATAAGCTACAATTTATGCAATACAGTTAGAAAAAATTGAAATATATGGTATATACTTATATAAATATATATATATGTATGTCCAGGGGCAGTTTCTGGGACCGAAAATAGAAATAGTTAAAAACAGTTTTATGAAGCCTCTTTTGTTGTTTTCTATCTTCCGTTCAAGTAAAATTAATGTATTTTTACTCGTTTTCGAAAAAAAAA
>NW_017257231.1:0-1326 GCF_001594055.1 Mycetomoellerius zeteki | reverse complement strand
TCCTGTAACGTATGTTGTCCCGGAACCTGCCATTCCGTGAATGTTGATGGAATGCCATTCCATCAAAACTTCAACTTATATTAGAAACCGTGTATTCTAAAGTAACTGGTATCAGATAAGTTGAAATCTTAATATTTATTGCTGTTCCTAATACTTTTTATATTGTGTATAGGCCTTAACATATCAATAGTCTAATTTCGTCGATAATCGAGTCTTCTAAACGTAATGTAAATATGTAGCATGATCTTAACTCCGGATCTACAATAGGATTTTAAGCCTTAAGTCATAAGAAATGGACGAATCATAGTCGATTATTCTCCTTCAATTCGACTGTAATTGGTCAATTTCTTACGACAAGGCTTAAAACACCTATTGTAAATCCGGACTAGTCGTAGCACACACTTTTACATAACATATGATGCATGGTGTATAAAAGAATCAATTGATCAAAATTCTTCTTTTCCTTGTAACGGAAGGAAAAAAGCGTACTGATTGTCTTAGGGTAAACAGTAACCAGCATATGATGTCGAGTAATAATACATAATCGTGGACTGTAAATTGTTCTTTATGCGATGTCTTGCTGAGAAACAAACAAATCGAACGTAAAAATATTTTCTCGCCTCTTGCCATTGAAGGAAAAGTGTTACAACCTTTTGGTGACCGGTTGTATATACATTTCGATGTACAGGCACGAAATCTGCCATAATATATGCGTGTGGCAGATTTCAGATCTGTACAATCTAATGTATATACATTTGAATGTACAGACCCAAAATTTGCTATAAAATATGCGTATGGCAAATAAATGATATACTAGGACTCTGGGTGAAGAACCCAATTAAAAAAACCTAACACGGCGTTAGCAAAACCTCTAAGGTGGTTGTTATTAGACATTCCATTATCCGTGTATATCTCAAGATATGCGTATGGAAAATTCCAAGATGTCCTAGAATCCGCCATACGCATATATTGTGGCAGATTTCGGGTCTGTACATCGAAATATACATACAACCGGTCACTAAAAGAGTGTAACACTTTTTCTTCGATGGATTTCATAATTCTGCTTGCTCATCGAGTAATTGGTTCTTATTTATAGATCCATGAGTAACAACCAATCGCTCTGTGAACAAGGTGCATTCCGAAACCCATCGATGAAAAAAGGTTGCAAACTTTCTGGATGACTCTACATCCAAATGAATATTTCTCTCTTTGAATCGAATGAGACAGCATTCGAATGTCACAGCAGTCTAAACTAGATCACGGGTACTTCTAAATAATTGCTTGTAAATTTATATATTATGTAATTCTTCGATTGTTGCTCGAAAT
>NW_017257230.1:1012250-1031336 GCF_001594055.1 Mycetomoellerius zeteki | reverse complement strand
ACATGAAAATTAAAATTGCAATAAATTAAAAATAAAAATATAAAATATATATAAATTTTAGAATAAATATATAAATGTACATGATTTTTTTTTATATAATTGATGCGATCTATAATCATATTTTCATCTTGTGAAAAAAAATATACATTATATTAATGACTGGGTCTTTATTCTGAGTAATATTTTCTTATAATGTTTTCTTTATTTTAATATTTCAGAGCAATGACATTGGTTATGCTGGATATGAATCGTCGTGGTACAGTAAAGATATATCTTTACAGAAGAATTTGTTATATATTGTGTCGAGATGTCACTATCCTGTCACTTTTACTGTGCCATGTCTGCTACCGACTCTTTCACTTAATTATTATGCCTCTGTAAGTCTCGCGTACTTAAATTAGAATATTCACAGGAGTTATTCTCAATTGTTTAATCAAAGCTCAGTAATCTTGGGTATAATAATTCATAAAGAAGAGTGTTAAAGAAATTTCTATTTTCGACACTTTCCCAAGTGTCAAGTAGATTAACATAGTCGGTGATCTTTATTTATCTACAATTCTAGCTAGAATAATGGTTTTGCAATTATTAACGTACATATGTGATTATGTCATTTCTTATTATTTTTAAGTCATTCTAACCATGTTTTTGGCTGTGCTTCCGAATAGGACATCCTTCCGATTGAGCTGAAACTTTACAGGTAATATTGTTACAATATATAGTAATTATTTATGAATATTATATCCTCGGGTTTTGTATAGTCTAACGACTTTCCCGGGAGCGACTCCCACCCCACCTCTCCTCTGCTTGGAGGCGCACGACATTCACCGGAATCGACTTCCACCTCACCTCCTCTCTGCTTGGGAATACATGACCTTCACTGGAAGCGACTCCCACGCCATTAGAAACGATACATTATTTTTTTAAACTTCTTTTATTAACTTTTTTACGAATGGCGACCGCCGGCTAAAACCTGTTGGAAGTTTCTCAGGATCATGACTTTGACAGCATATGTTAAGGTCAAGGTCATCGGTGGGGTTTAACCTTTTAACAACAATTAAGAATTTTTTTATCTTTTAAACTACACAAAATCTGAATTTTCATAAATAACCATTACACATCGTAACAATATTGTCTGCAAAATTTCAACTCGATCGGAGAGGTGCCCTATTCGGAAGAACCCATGTTTTCATTTCTACTCGGAAAAATCATTATTGTTTTCTGTCATTTATAATTCCAAACAATGATTTTTCAAGATTCATTTATTTTACACTTGTCGGCGAAAATCAAAAATATTTAACACTCTCCTTTATTTTTTTTTTAACATAATAGTTTCTCATGTCGATATATAAGTTTAAAATAAATAATGATAAATTAAAACATTATTTGATAAATAAGATGTTCATATGGGTTTTAATAATTTACAATTATTACTAAACATTACTGATACTTCAAATAATAAAAATTATATATTTACATATGACAGTATTTATCAACTACGTTTTCCTATTTGACAACATTTCGAGCAGTGATGGCTAAATAAGACATTTTACAAATGTAATCTATTGTACGTATTATACTTTTCTAAGAATTCTATTGTATGTATTATACTTTTCCGTAAAGAAAATTGATGAACTAAGGTTGTAAATATTTTAAATTATAGGGTAAGGCGCGATTATTCCGTCACTTTGAACTTTAAAGTAATGTGCAAATTTATTACAGTAAACAATCTCTCTTTGCAGTGACGTACTTATAGCTCATATATATAATCATGATTGCTCCTTGCGAGCACAATCTTTAAATATTTAATATGTGCTGATCAGAAATATAAACATCATTGCGAAAAATGGACGAAAAAGCTTCACTCTACTGTGCATCTGTGTTTGTAACTTAAAGTTAAAAATTAATAGTAAAATTAAATAAAAAAATATTTACAATTGATAGAATTAGTGTCACTTTATGTTTCCTATTACAATACTCAATATATCTATAATTTACAAACGCTTAAGTAGAATATTATTACAAAAAATATGATCTCGTTTCTTTTTTGAGGTGAGATTTCACTCCTTTAAAATGAAATTTCACACAAAAAGAGTGATTGTCACTCTTTTTCAAGAAGTGAAATATTTTTACTCTTCTCCAAAAATGACTCTATTTTCAATCTCTTGGATTGAAGTTTCACTCCAAAAAATTTAGAAAGTACAAAGTTTATTAAAGTTTATATTTTTCCGATAAGATAGAACATATATTTTATAAATATTTTATCTTACTAAATTAAAAAGAAGTATTTGTTAATCACTCTGTATAATTAAAAAAATCTGTGCTGTTTATTATATGGTGTCGAATTTATTAGAGAGAGAGAGAGAGAGAGAGAGCGAATATAAATGAATCAGTTTTTATCTTATTGTTATTTCTTAATAAACACAATATAATATAATATTTAATTCTCATAAATTTTTGTTGTAGTAGTTTTACAACCTGTCTTAGGAAATCTATGATTCTCCATAGATAGATGCATCCCAAAATGTATCCCAAAGTTTATGATTGTCCAAAGATGTCAGAAGCCAATTACCAGTTAGCGATACCAAGTTGATACCCATAATTTTTATAAGATTTGCGGAAAAATGTAAGGATTAATATTGTTTATTATATGTATTAATATATGTTTATCTCTTATCGGGTTATAAATAATTAATTATATTTAATGAATAGGTTTTTTAGGTCGTTAATACGTGATGTCGCATGAAGTAAATCTAATGGACAATGTCCATTAATAAAATAATTGTCCAGCACAACAATTGTCATGAATACACGTTTTGTCTCTTATATTTATTAAAAATAATTATATCATTAACGTCGCCGATAAAGTAATCACTTAATGCGATCTATAAATATAATTTAAAGACTGTCAATGCACTACGTATGTCACATGCATGGCGTTATTTTTCATTTATCAACAATAATATTTTTATCCTATCTCACACTTTCTAAAAAAAATATTGAAATTATCGTATTGTAGTTATCGCTCTTAACACACAGCAATTACGCAGATTACGTAAAGACATAGTGCGTGATTCTCATAGTAATTCAGAGTGAAAATGTAAGTACTATGGAACTACGTCCGGGTAAAATACACGCCAGTCGTATAATTTATTAATCTGCAAGGTTGCACTATAAACACAAAGGAGAGAGGAAAACGAACACACACAAGAAGAAATAATAAACATAATATTCTGTCTGAGATAATAAGCGTTGCTAATATGCGTAATATCGCATTACCTAGAAATTCTTAGACGCATGAAATTCTTCATAAAATCGTGAGAAAAGCGCAGAAATATTAACGGTTGAAACACTCTTGTATGAAGAAGTCAGCTTTCCATCTAACATGAAAATCGCACCGACTTTAGACAGAGTTATTGCTTTTCTGAAGATAGATTTATTATTCGCTTGTTGTTGGCCTCTACCGCGAACTGCTACAAAGTTTCAAATTATTTGTGATAGAATATTTCGGTATTTATCCATGGCGAATGGTGCATTCATGATTGTTGAGATAATATATTCAATTAGTAATCATTTAGACAATGTTTTATTGCTTATGCAATTAGCTTGTGCGCTGGGCATCTTTTGTGAAGTTCCATTGCAAATATTTTTATTTACGAAACAGCACGATCGTCTACAAGTAAGAAAAAATTAATTATTTTTGTATGTTGACTAATAATGTAACAAATGACACAAAAAACACATTATTTTCTATCAAACAATCCATAAACTTACACTTAAATATAAATTTTTTCTACATGAATTCTGTTTTAAATAAATATCTGTCTGTATGCGCGCGTCTTATTACTTTGATACTTTTAGTCTCTCTCTTTAAAATGAATATAATGCTACGTTTTAATTTATGTGCTCTGTGTGTATGTATATATTGAGAGATTGTATATTTTTCAATTACAGTTAATTGTTATAAACTTCTAATATATATAGGTCTCGATATTAGTAGTTTTTGATAATATTAAAATTATTGTAAGCAAATATACATCATAATGCATACATATAATGATATGTAATGTAATATAATGGTAGACTATTATTATATAATGACCTAATTAAATCTACATATTTAAAAACTAATATTGAAATAAATTGTCTTTCAAACCTTCAAGATTTCTAATGTTTAGAAATATGTACTTCTTTAACAAAAATAAAAAATTAGAGAATAAAAACGTTTCTGACTCAAATATTTCTTTCCGAAAAAAGACCTATTATATATGTAGTTAAACTTAACACTAAATGTTCTTTATTCCTATATAAAATATCGTAAAATTAATATATTATTATTTAGATTTACTAACATTGAAAATTTGAATTATTAATAAAATATAATATACAACAATAGAAATCATGTTTCCCTTAATGGATACAATTTTAATACACGGAGAGAATTTTTTTCTTAGAGTTTACCCTGAAAATATGACAGTCGTGGGACAACACTGTATTTCGGAGAATTTTAATGTAAATCACTCTCATTCATTAATAAAATGAAGTATAACATAAACTACAATGAAGTATGAAATAAATTTGATCAATTTTACTGAAGTGCATGATAAAAATCTTTAAAATATTGTATTGTACCATATTTTCAGAGTAAATTTTACAAAAAAATTCTCTCCGTGTAGGCTAAAACAAATTAACTTTGCTGACAGTAAATTTTAAAGATAAAGGAAAACAAAATAATTTAGTACTTATATATTTAAAAAAATTATAAATCATAGAGATACAAAATATAAAAAAGTAATTTTCTTTTTCCATATATCTGATTTGTCTATATAATATATCTCATTACCTTTATAACGTTAAATAAAAATTATGCAATGTAATATTGAATTTGTATAAATAAATTAAATCTTAACAAATTTACAGAATGTAATTTGCGAGATGGAAGATTATTACAAGCAAGCGAACGCTGAAGAAAAAGATGTATTTCAACAATACATTAACAAATATATTTTATTTTATGGAACTACATTGACATTAACTACTGCCATAACCTTCGCTGGTTGTCTTATAGTGCCATTAATTCGGTCCCGCAGGTTTCCACTAGAAATAGAATATCCATTTCCCGTTGATTATCAACCGATAACGGCGCTACTATATTTTCATCAAGTACTCGGTATGTATCAGGTTACTTGTCAAGTGAGCGCAAATGTTTTCCTCGCTCTTCTAATATGGTACACAACGGCTCGCTTTGAGATTTTGACAAACAAATTCCGCATAGTCACCAAGTATTCTGATTGGATAACATGTATACAAGAGCATCAAGTAACTCTAAGGTATTAAAAAAATACAGATTAATGTTAAAACCAAATAAAATTATCACATTTCTTTATTACAAAGTTTATTCCTTATATAAATGAATCGCAAAATTCTTCTCTATTGTGTAATTCAAAATTATAATTAAATTCTCCCTAACAGATTTGCAAAAGAAATGAGTAGTTCTATCGCACTCGTAGTGTTATCATCGCTCGGTGTTAGTACTATAGCACTGGTATTCGGCGGAGTTACATTCCTCAGCGTGCGTATATTTGCTGTTTACTGTAATACAATTATTATACAATACTATTGAATCATTTCTATTTGCATTTCTCATTAAAAAATTTTTATTAAATAGCAATTTCCGCCATCCGTAAAAATTCAGTATATAATTGTATGTTTAACATCATTAGTAAAAGTATTTCTGTGCGCTTGGCCGGCTGACCATCTAATGAGAATAGTAAGTCTGAAAAAAATGATCTAAAACTGTATATTATAACAAGTAAAACATAAGTATATATTTTTTAAATATATATTTTAGAGTTCTAATGTTGCTGAGGCAGCCTATAATTCATTATGGTATAATCAAAACATTGAATCGCGAAAGATTATGTTATGTACTTTGCTACGATGCCAACGAGCTGTAGTTATATCTGTTCCTGGTTTACTAAAAGCTTTAACATTTCAACAGTATACTTCTGTATGAGAACGCCTTGCAGTATCAATCTCTGTAATCCTACAAAGTATAACGTAATTTATGGTACAATGAAAAAAGTATTTCCTCTGCATAAAATACAAAAACATAAAAAATAACATTTTACCTTATAAAATTGTGTCCGCTTCATACAAAATAGCGTTGAAAATTACAACTAATAATATTTTTGTTTTTTAACAGCTTGAACCATTTTTACACAATTATGTCTGTCACCAATTTTATTTTGATAAACAACGTTTTTATTGAATTATGAATAAGAAAACGCACTTCATTATAAAAGAAATATATAAAATTAAAAACTTTAACTTTGTACTGTACAATTTTTCTCATAATTTAACGACTTTTTAGTTAAAATGTTATTAATATAAAAAGAACATAAATATTAATGAAAAAATATTTTTGTTTTCTGATTGTCTCGTTAAAAATATTTTCAAAAACATCTATTGCAAAATTTTTAACATCCGTAAAAATTAGCGTTTTTAAAAACGTTGAAATACTATCGGTATTTTAATCTTTTGTAACTTCTCAAACCTTAGATTTATATTAAAATCTTTTTTACGACTTTTTATTTTACAATTATATAACATAAAAATTGGTCTTTTCCATTGTACCATCAATTACAATATATATACATATATGGTAATAGAACATTAAGTATCATTATCCAATTATCCATTATCCCATTATCCTTTACAAGTTTTATTGATTACATATTCATTGATTTTTCAGTACGTTTCAACAGCATTTTCTTACTTAACAACGTTTCGCGTAATTCTTTCTGAGGAAACATAACTCCAAGGAAACGAAAAATAAGTTTCCTAGAAAGGAACACGCAACTTTGTTTATATAAATACGGAAGAATACATCGGACTTAAAAAATAAAAAGTATATATTAATATAACAATATTCTGCAGATTTATTATTAATTATAATTTGCGTAATTTTAATCCCAATTTTACAGATTCCAGCTCTTAATTCAGTTCAATGGGTATTCAAATTTTTGGAATATAAGAAGACGACTTCTTTCTATGTAAATATTAGTAACAGTTAGAAGACAGTATGTAGGTATGTTTATCCATGTTGTACGTTTTGCACTACGAAATTTGTTTATCTAAAGTTTATAGAGTATAACAGTAATTATTACTGATGTGAGTATTAACATTAACATTTTATTTTAATGTATGTATAAAAATACAATATAAATTAATTTCTGTACCTTGTTATATTGTGACTTTCATTTTAGAAAATTATTAAGCATCAAGAGATTAATTAAACTGACTTAATTAGGACTATTATAGTAAAAAACAGAATCAACATGAATATATCCCAAATTAAGCTTAGGGAAACGATATCAGTACTATATAATTTGTGTTATTCTATCTTTATAGACGTAAAACAAGGATAAATGACACAAATATTCTTATAGAAAAATAACATTTATTTCTACGTCATATATTTATATAAAATATTTTATTTTTAAATGTTTTATTGTTTCGGCTATATTATTTTAAAATTTTTATTTAGAAGATGGTTTCCTATACTTATAAAATAATTACCTAGCTTCGTTTATACATGTCCGTATTGCACACAGCGTATTGTATGGCATATTGTTCACAGCACATTGCACATACGACCGTATTGCACACAGCACACATGGCACACACGATTATTTCATGTACCTATGTGACCATGTGTTGCACATACGTCCATGCTGCGGACATATAGTAAAACTTTTCTTCATGTGGGAAATTGAAAATCCATATCGAATCGTAGAATGGACCACGTTTTGCACAGCATGTATTGGGCGATGTGGTTAGATTTCACTAACCCATGTAGAACCGCACTTCAAGTGGAAAGTTGAAAATCCTGCATATAAAACACCACACAGTTCTTTATTACAATGTGCATGTACCATACGAAATAATCATGCGCGACACAGTCATGTGTGCAACACGGTTATGTACAAACGAAACTGTAAACAAAATCATGTTGTTAATGGAATCTCCCCGGTTCTTTATCCGACCTTCCTATATCGGATTTTTTTGGAAATTTTTCTAAATACTGACTCATACCATAATTTACTTACTTTAAATTCCAATGTGGAGTTAAAGAAACGCAGTGTTATCTTCATAATGGATTTATTATACCTAGCTATAGCCTATATTGCATTATTCCATCTATTTCCTTAATATGGAACATCAAATCTCCTCTTTCCTCAAAATTATATACAAAGGTTTTGTGAGCGTGAAATTCTTATTTCCACACAGGGTATCATTTCAGTGAAACATATGTTACTTCCTGCACACTTGCTATATCTGTTAAGGTAGCACTCCAGCCATAAAAAATCAAAATGGCACCTATGCCAGAATTAAGTTCTTTTTATGTACTAATTATGTACTCTAATGCCAATTTTTGTTTTGGTGCTCACCCCCTTTGAACGGTTTAGCAGAAAATCGCGATTGAAAGTAGGGATGCTAGCTTAACGTTAAGTTAGCACCTCCTTCATTAAATTACATACAAAATAAAAAATTAATACGGTAAAATTAAGTGCTTTTTATGTGCTTTCAAAATAACAAGTCAAAATTAATATAACCGTAACGGTTTAAAAGGTATACCAATATAATTTGACACATATGTATAACATCGATACAAGAGTAAAGTACCAGTTAAAATACAAATAGCGAATTGGTTGTGGGCCCAAATTGTTCCCCCACTTTTGTGGAGGTTGTGCTTTCAAAATATGCACAACAAGATTTTGGTACTCACCCCCTTTAACTGGTAAATCATCCCTAAAGTGATCACCCATCACCTTCCTACAAGAATAAAGTGCTAGTTTTACCCATTTAGAATGCACCGGAATAACTATTCAAAAGATTGCTATTTGTGGAGTCAATAACCAAACATACGCGTGAAGCAACAATTTATACAAAACTCTATTACAATCTGACGGTTCGTTGTCCGATACTTCTTTGTCGAAATTGATTTTTTTGGAGATTTTATCGAATAACTGAGTCATATCTTCCAGAATTTCAACGTGAATTAAAGAAACCTATTGTTCTTATAATACTGTTACGGCCCGCGTCTCCTTGGCAACCATCTGTCCATCCTTCTCGCTCGTAACACGATTCAACGCGCAGAGAATCGAAGCAGCACGGATGTAATAATACAATAGATTTGGTATACATATCTATAGTTTCTATATATTGCATGGTTCTACCTATTTCTATAATACAAAAATAATGATACACGAAGATTGAACGTGAAACCCTTATTCCTAAACTGTATATCAACAGTAAATCATATGTTACTGTCTGCATACCTATAATTTCCTATCGCGAATAGGACGTATCGATAAAATTATTATGTAGCGTACAAGTGAACAGAAGTGCGCGTGGACTTGATAATTCAAAACACTTTAATATCTACAGTAATAGTAAATAAGGTGCATGTAAAATAATAGATAGACAAATTAAAATAAATATAGTTTTTCTACAATATCTAGGATGTAGAGACATATGTACACTATATATCTGAGATAACATAGGGAAATCCATTTTTTACTTTACATGAATATTTCGTGAATTCTTATTGCAGGTATCATAATAGAAAACGTTTCTGTTTATTAAATTTGAATAGGTAACACTATCCGCTTCGCACATTGTATATACTTCATAATAATTTTATCAGTGCATTCCCCTCATGCAAAACGAACATATGCATGATACGAAAGAATATAAATAATACATTTGTGTTAATCCCCCTCGACCATATTCCTGCTTCGTAATAATGTTGCAAATCCCTGGAGCATTCAGTAAATTATATGTATCGACTTGGTGAAAGAGTTTCCTTTTCCCACAATATCAACTTGTAACACGCTTATAACATAGCATACTTCAGTCATGCGAAGAAGGGTGACGCTAAAGGAAATAATCTTTGTCATGAAGTTAAGTGTGTTCCCAATTTGGTGTTGGCCGTTACCAAAAAATGCGACAAGATTTAAAATATCCTGCATGAAATTATATCATTGTTGGTGTATTATTATGGCAACATGTTTGGGGGCAGCAGCAATATATAGCGTTTCAAATCATTCTGACGACCCTGCCATTTTAGTACAACTATTAATTATAACATGCAGCATCTTTCACATGAGTTATAACTTTATCTCTTATCAACTTAATTATCATCATGCACAAGTAATTAATATTTATTTATTCAATATTAAAAATTTCAGATATAAGTTAAGGGGATCCTAAATCGATTACCGAACTTGATCGAGGTCGATAGTGCAGACTTTTTTAATTCCAAATTCGATAATAGTGACATCTTTGATTCATTTCTTACATTATATTATATATCGTTCTATCTCACTTAAACGCATATATCTGTCCTTATCTAACATATGTCAGCACCATCTATCGTAAGACCGCGCAACTATTACTACACGGAATTTCGGCTCTGTTGACAGTCCCAGTCTTCGCAAAGCATCCGTATACATGTATTTTTCATTCGGTGAAAAGGCTTTTCTTCTAGACTTTCAATCTAGTTCTACAAACTCGGTATCGTTCGTTCCAGTAATGTGACCTCAGCTGCATGCTTATTTTCAAGATATGAATTATAAAACTCTTATATCAAGCAAATATATACCTCAGGTGACAGCTGTACGAGCCAAAAGTAAGTGAATTTTAAACGAATTTTAAACTTTTTTTCGATTTTCTCATGAAATTCAGTGCAGCTGAGGTCCTGTTTGTGCGTACTTTAATTCTATACTAATAATTTTGCAATCCGTAAATCCAATTCCGAGATTTTTCATCGAATGGAAATGAGGTGAAGTAGAACAACTTTAGCATCTCCTTAAGGAATAATATTTTAAAATCGTGTTCTCTATCAATAAAAATATAATTTGCAGAATGTTACTTATGAAATGATAAATTTTTGCGAGATAATGAAACCACATGAAGAGGTTGTTATTCAACAATATATTGACAAGTGTATTGTATTCCATAGTGTATCTATGTTTATGTTCTATTTTGTCACGTTTGGAACAATCGTAGTGTTACCTATCGTGACGAATCAAATGTTTCCAACATTAGTCGAATATCCATTTGATGTGTCTTATCAACCGTTAAAAACAGTAATCTATATACAACAATCTTATGTTGGGATAATAATGACAGGGCAACTATGTATGAATATTCTTATGAGTCTATTGCTGTGGTTTGCATCAGCAAGATTTGAGATATTGAGTGAAGAGCTAAAGAAAGTTACAAGTTTCTACTCGTTGTTCCAATGTATTAAAAAACATCAAGAATTAATCAAGTAAATATGTAATTCTTACATAAAAATAACCTAGCTAAACAAATATAAGTTACATAAATTTTGACGCGCAATATATTTAGGTACGCTACAGAAGTTACTATTTGTGCTCGTCATTTCGTACTCTCAACTGTATGTTGTAGTACGTTTGTCGAAATACTTATCTTCCTCGTGTTCATTACGGTAAGTACACGTAATATTATAAAAATCTAATATTCGTACTTATATATTTTACTCTGACTTTACATATAATTCTTACGTCTAAATATAACAATCATTAAATATATACTTATGAAAAGTCAAAAAAAGAAAATTGTGTGAATGTAATACATTTCATTGTATTATTAGATCCTTAATTTTTTTATGTAATGTGGAAGTAATTTTAATGTAAATACATTAATACAAGTAGCGTGGAAATGTCATACAATTTCTTTTAATAGCATCAACCTATACCGTTATTAGTCCAATTTTCGGGATTAGGTATAATATCTTTAATGGAGGTGTTTATGTTTGTTTGGCCAGGAGAACATTTAATATCAATGGTAAATTATTTATTAAAAATTATTATATTATGAATAGTTTTAATAAATGCTATTATCTTTCATAGTGCAAAAACGTCGCAGAGGCAGCGTATGATGTATTCAAATGCAATCGATCAATTAAAATAACGAAATGTCTGCAAATTATTATAATGAGATGTCAAAAACCGGTAATCGTTTCAATACCCTGTCTTATGCCCATATTATCTTTCAATTACTTTACAACGGTAAGACTAAATTTTAAATTAACTAATTCATTGAAAATTCTCATCATGTCATCCATATTAATTATTACTAATATTTCATACAATCCTTTATTTATAAAATTTTTATCAATGTATTAAGTGTATACGCGAACACTTATCAAACACGCATAATACATATATTTAAAAAAAAATACTATAATTTTTTTTCAAAATCAGAATAAAATTATACTAATTACTGTTGTTAAAATAATTTATTTAAATAACATTTAAAATTTATTAAAAACTTGTTAACTTTATATTTTTCGATATATTTGTCAACATATACTCATATGCATGAAAAAGAAAAAGAACTAAATAAAAATTATAATTAATTTGCATTTTTAGTTATAGTTAAAACTTCAAAATGATAACAAATAATTGTAAATATTTTTACAAAGATAATTAAAAATTACAGTCAAGTCTATTTTTTACTTCATATTTTCCTATTTCTTCGCATTTCTTTAGCATTTCAAATTTCGTGGTTACTTCATTATGCATCACTCGCTTTTTCAATTCATATATGATAGTCATTTTAGATAGTTATACAAATATAAAATAGATGGAGAGCATAAAAATGCTAAATTATTCTTTAAATAATTTGTAATCATTGATATATAAATTGATATATTATATTAATAATAGCAAAACATTAAAATATTTATAGAAAGCGGTAGAAAAAGAAAAATATTTAAAAAAATTATTGTTTTAAAATTTATAAACAGTAATGGCATAAATATACTCTTTTATGTACTACCAAAATTTTACTTTTTTTAACACAAAAAGAGACAATTATATATATTTTTACATGTTTCAGTACTGTTCGACCATACTCTCCTATTTCACAACACTACGAGTAATGATGGAGAACGATTATAATTAAATGTAAACATATAATCGTATTAACCACTTTGATAATTAATATTTACACAAAAGAGTATACATCTTATACTTTGTTATGTAGGACTTAAAATATAGTAATGTTGTTTGATTTAAAGGTAACAAGAAATTCAATAATTATTATTATCCTCTTAATAAGGCTTTAGAATTAATATGTACAATAATATACTATTTAACCAGTGCACTTCTGCAAATATTATAATAATATCGAGACAAAGCAGAATATTTAAAAATGGTCAATTTTCGTTCAAAAAGGTGTAAGTAAAAAAAATAATTTTGTTTACAGATTTTTACTTCCCGGACACGCGCGCGAGATAAAATTATTAAAAGTTGATGGCGTTTGAGGAATATCTTGAAAATTGAGCACGAACGTGGAGTATTTATCCAATGTTTTTGCACAATTCTCAAGATGTTCCCCAAATGCTATGAACTTTTTAATAACTTTATCGTATTCAAAAGGTCAAAATCTACAAAAAAGACTATTTCTTTTATTTACACTTTTTGGGGTAAAAATCTTCCTGTTTTTAAAGAATGTTAAATATTTTAAATTATGGTTAATTATTAAAAACTTCTAATTCTCTCTCTCTCCCCTCTCCCTCCCTCTCTCCCCCTCTCCTTCCCCCTTCTCTTTCTCTCTCTTTCTCTCTCTCTAACAAGGGAAATTTCACAATTATTCGGAACGTATTTTTTTATATGTGCCTTAACTCATGTTTAAAGGGTTAAACACCCCTTGTGTTTCACTCTTTAAACATGAGTTAGGGCACATATAAAAAAATACGTGTCTCTTAGATTTTCGTGTTTAACAACATATTTCATGGAGAATCAAATCGGTTATCGAACAGTTGTGAAACTTTCCTTGTAAGTAAAAATAAATTCTAATATAAAGATGCTAACATATTATATATGTGCTATAATATTATTATAATTAATTATTCAACATCATAATGTATATATGCATACCATATATTATTATATACAGAATATTTGATAATTACCATACCAACTCAGGTGGACAAATACAACAAGTTAAACTGAATAGAAGAATCCCCTATCGCCTTACGTTTTTCTCAAAAATTAACAAAAAATTAATTAGTCCATAATAAATTTTTGTATATTATAGTCTATTAATAATAATAAAATCTACAAACGATGTACACATCTTCAAAAAACGATGAGATATGTACAATGTTGAAAGTATTCTTCGTGCCACAGATAATTTATGCTATTTGGTCTCCTAGAAGGAATTGCATATTGAAAATTTAGTAAGTCATTACCATCGTGTATAGCAATTTATTACAAATATGAGAAATTTGCTTTACCTTCCTTTAGTATTATACGTTCGTTTGATATAAAATTTCTTTCATAAAACTGTTATATTCATAGCACCCTTACAGCAATCAAGTAAGCTAATATGCTACATATAAATTACAGTGTACCTCAGTCTTCCACAGTATTGTGCATGTATCGGAAAATGTATGATTTGATTACGCTATTATGCATCAAATATTTACGCGTTATGAAGCGAGGAAAAAAGCTTATAACACTTTATTTGAAACGACGTAGCGCGAGAAAACATCATATATAGAGGGAATATAGATTTTAAATATTATATTTTCGATGAATTGGTCGATGTAATTATGATAATAAAAATAACTCCAAAAACTGCTATCACGTTTATAAAAGTGATAGTCGCTTTATCCTTTTCATGGCCACTTTCAAAGAACGCTAGTAAATTTCAAGTAACATGCTTCAAAATTTCACGCTTATTGCTCTGTATGAATGCAGTGGTATTGAGTGTACCTGTAGCGTATACCATTTATCATAATGACTACGATCTACCAAGGATAATGAAGCTATGGTGTTTGTTGGGTGCGTTTATACAAATCCCTCTGGAGATAACACAATGCGCACTGCAATATGATCGATTGCAAGTAAGAAATGTACATGTATTTATAGCGATATCACAGACCGACCTTCGATAAACCATTTTCAATTTATCTTATTCAATTCTATAATACAGATATTAATAAGCTAATTCTCTCCTCCTGGTTATTGATAAATGTTATAAAAATACTACTCCATAAAAATAATTTTTTTATCCTTATATCTTGAGCTTCTTATCTCTAAATAGGATTGTATTTTCATGAAAATTATTATCATTGTCTACATTGAAAAGATATAATCTAATTCAATCTTTGATTTTATATACTCATTTATTCATCGCCCAGATATAAACTACGTATTTCCAGCTGTCTAAATCAAATTTAATTAAAATTGAATTTAAATTTCAGTATTTGGTTTCGGAAATGGAACATACTTTCGAATGCGCGGAACCATATGAGAAAAAGATCTACCAACAATATATTGATAGATGCGCAACATTTTACGCGAGCTCCACAGCGGCAGTTTTTCTCTGTGCGGTTATAGCAACGATGATGCCACTGATACAGGCCGATCAGATTTTCCCGACAGATGCAAAATATCCTTTCAACGTGGAACATGAACCATTAAAGAGTATTGTCTTTATACATCAGTGCGTCGCTGTTTGGCAATGCTTTTCCATAGTTGGCCTCGGTGTCTTTATCGCTCTTCTTATATGGTTTTCTGCGGCACGCTTCGAAATATTGTCACATCAATTTCGTATGGTCACCGACATTTATGGTATCGCTATGTGTGTACGGCAACATATAAAATTACTGAGGTAACAAAAAATGCATTTTACCATTTATAAAAATTGATAATGATTACTAATAAATAAATAATTATTTTTATTTTATATGTATTTTTTGGTAGAGATTCAACACTTAATACATCACATTTTTCGCATAAAGTTATTTAGCTTCTATCAAAGCTGTCTATTACTGTTTTTCATGTAAAATAAAATTATATCATGTTTTTCAAAAAAAAAAAAAAACAAATTCTAAACATCATTTCGTGTTTTTCGGATCTTGTGAATCAATTTTTTTTTCAATATCACTGCTTTGCACATCTGTGTACTTTTAAAAAATACTATAAAGTTTGAAATCGAAAGCTGAAATTGTATGCAAACATACTTATTTTATTTCAATAGTAAAATTTCTAATATAAAAATCTCATAATTAATTTTTCCAAGAATAATAAGATTACTTAATTTAAGAAAAGATAAAATTGTTTTTAAAAAAATATTAAATTTGCAATATGCTAATCCCTTTATAGTTAAAAATTTTTTAATTAAAATTGAAATATAAAGACACGATACCTACATATGTATACAGACAATAAATGAAAAAGTTAAAAGTTTTAATAAAAAGAAAAAAACTTTTATTATAGCTACTTGTAATTTTATTAGAGTTATTTACAATTTATTATGCAAAGAAAAACATTAAAATTTTGTAACAAAAAAGTATACGTGTTATAAAGAAACACAAACGATACATAGTGATTTTTCCAACCTTAGAAAATAAATCGTTTTAGATTCGCTCAAGAAGTAATAATTGCTTTTCGTTCAGTGATATTATCAATAATAATTATTTGTACGTGGGCAATTGTAGCTAGCGGCCTAACAATTGTAAGCGTAAGTATTTGTCTTATATCATTTACTACCTTGTCTTATATCATTTATTGTCTTGTGATAAAACGATAATTCTACTAAAGGAAAAAAAGGAAAAATATGTAAATGTGTTTACATGCATTTGATTTATCATTATTATCATATACCTAGCGAAGTATGTTAAAGGACAAAATACAATTTCTGACTTTATGTATATCTGCACTCATGGAAGTTTATGTATGTGCTTGGCCAGCCGATTACTTAATAGATGCAGTAAGTTGTATTCCAATGGCGTTTTACAATTAAATTGACATAATTCGTATGATAACTATAACTGTGTATCGCATCGAGTTCGGAATTATTTATTTGAGTTATCATATAAAATTGTTTCCACTCAATTTGGTTCAAATCAATAAAATAAATTTCTTACTTCTTTTAAATTTTAATAATTTTTAATCATTTTTTTACGAAATACAAAGACATAGTTTAATAATTTCCATAAAAAGCTAAAATATGATTAATAAACGTACATATAAAGTTAAATTTGATAAATAAGTTAATATGTTATATTATTTTTATTAAAATGTTTTTATCCTTTCATAATAAAAAATGTCAATTTTTCATGACATTTATACAAAATATTTTTGTTTTAAATGTTTTTAACTATATTGTTTCGATCATATTATTAAAAAATTTTTATATTATTTGTCAGAGTACCAATGTTGCGCAAGCAGTTTACGAATCGTTGTGGTACAATCAAGACAAGATTTTTCAAAAAAATTTAAATTTTATCTTGTTAAGGAGTCAAACAGCAACAACCGTCACTGTTTCTATCCTTCCAGCGTTATCATTACAATATTATGCATCGGTAAGGATTTGCAAATTAAAAAATTTTTTTTATATAATTAATATTTTACTGAAGTATAATTTTCCACACTGCAAGTAGATAATTAAAATTTTGTAAATGTGATTTTTCTTGTAGAATCTCCCTAAAAATATTAAATTGTATGTTAATAAAAAATTTATAAATGTTTTCACGAAACAATCATGTGAGAAAATAAATACTACTGGAAGACAAGCGCGGCAATTACTGCGCATTAATTACCGCACTCGTCTTCTAATAATTTTTCTCATTGTATGGTTATTACTCTCTAAAAGTAAATCAGTGTATTGTCACTGAATTCAGTGCTACACTTATAACTGTAATATCAGCGAATATTTACTGTTTCTCAATAGTAAAAAATGTACTGATTCATTTTGAGAAGTTATGGTTTCTACAGATTGAATCTGCAGAAAATCATAACCTCTAAAATGAATCAATGTATTATTACTGAAAAACAGTAAATATTCGCTGATGACTTCAGTGCTACACTGCGACCGCACTCACGAGCGTGGTGCCACCACAGTATATACAGTAGCGCAACTCTCCCAATTCTAGCGTGTACAAAATCGAATTGCACATGCGCGAGCTAAGTAGGTAACCAATCACGTAACTGATCCTCTATCACACTTCCTCTCTCTAGTTTTCTATAATTCTCTCGGTCACATTTAAATGTCCATATAAACCATAAAATTCATATAAAACGCAGTAGTGAAATCGGAGCAAATTGGAGTGAGCATTGAACAATCGAAGCCGTGTTAATATAAAACGTGTAAAGTGTTCGGTGAATAGTAACGTGTAAAGTGTTCAGTGAAAGAAGTGGAAAAAGTGAAAATTAATATTGACGGTGTCGAAAACGAAGGTTATGTTCACTTCGGAGAATAGTTAATTTGTATAAGGATATACAGATTTTCAATTCTCTGCCAGTAACACATTTGATCTTAGCTTTGTTGCAGGTGCTGCTTCTTAGAAGATACAGAAAAATCAAGGAAAAAGGATGTCGACCCATAAATCAAATTTATGGTGTGTAATGAAGGAGTGCAATTACAATGTTACAGAGAAAAGACACTTCTTTATGTTTCCAAAGGAATGTGATAGGTATACATTTATTTTAATTATTTTTTAAAGCATGTATAAATCAGTTATTATTTTAAATATTTATAATTTTATATTACAATATGTATGTGTGTACTTTTAATTTTTTAATATTCTTTTATATATATGTACATATGTATAAAATGTATGTATAAAATGTATGTATAAAAAAACAATATTTTATATTAACTATTTCTGTTAAATTTATAGATGGTTGCAGTGGATACACGCATCTGGAAGATTTGATTTACAAGTGATGGGCCCAGAATACGCTCATCGCAACTATCGACTGTGCCACTTGCATTTTGAAGAAAAGTGGTACAAAATAGGCAAATGTAGAGCCAGTCTTCTTCCTAATGCTGTTCCAACAATATTTTTTGGAAGAAAGTAAATAATAAATTTTTTATAAAGCATTTTCTACTCTGAATAACATAGTTTTTCTTAAATAGTAAATTTATCATGTATAAATTAATATTACAATTTTTACAGCAATACACCTGTAACATCATTTCAAGAAGAAAATATAACTGAAAAAGATCAGGACAAGATTCAACAAGAAGAAACGA
>NW_017257230.1:1009975-1011937 GCF_001594055.1 Mycetomoellerius zeteki | reverse complement strand
AAAAAAAAACACATTTTTATAAATTTAAAATATTAAAAATTCTTAAAATTATTATGAGATATTAAAAATATTATATGTATATTAAATGTATGTAAGGGCCTGAGCACAATAGAGAAACAGGAATTAGATATTAAGATTTTAACCTATCAGAAACTGATTACATCGGAATACACGGTTTCTGATAGGTTGAAATCTTAATATCTAATTTTCGTTCCTTTGTCGTGCGCAGGCCCTAAAAATATTATATCAATGTAAAAATTTCTTTCAACAGGATTAAAAATTTCATTTATGCTTTAATATTTTTTCTTAATTTAAAAGTATATTTAACATTATATTTAGCACAGTCATAATTGTACGTATACATATATATTGTATGCATATTTGTAAATGTTCTTAAAATAAATTCTCTTACCATACAAAAATATTTTTATTATTGTACATAAATATATTTTGATTTTGATTTATTAATTTTATTAATATTTGTTTTTTCTAATTTTTTTTAGATTTATAGATTTAAGAAGTACATACTTATTATGTTTTTTATTTTAATGCAATATTTGAATAAATATATTGATTTTACATACTATTTGTCCCTTACTTCACTCTTAACATTTTTACTAAAAATGTATAAATGTATATATGTATGTAATAAATATATTTCCTTTTCAGTAAATAATATTTCTATAATTATATGTATATTTCTCTTTAGTATTTTCTCAATTTTATATTTCTTATTGATCAATACAGATTCTATATTGTGTGGTTAGCTACTTATTTATTTTCTAATTTAATTTATATATTAAATGTAATGACTAATATATATAAATAACAAGTTAAGAAAAGAGAAGAAATGATAAAAGAGCTATAATGTAAAATAGAAACTCAGTGATATAAGGTTCTTTTGTAACTGAGCTAGTATTGTACTTAAAATGAAATAGATATATATTTGGAATTGGTGAAAGCATGATAGAACATTTTAGTGCAGTTCAGTGTAGCAACAAAGAGCAGGCTTATGATTGGTTACCTACTTAGCTCGCGCATGTGCAGTTCGATTTCATACACGCTATCATCAAAGGTGCCGACAGAGAGTTGCGCTACTGTATATACTGTGGTGCCACTTCGGCTGCGTTCCACTTATCGCTCGCAACGCTCGCGAGCATCGTTTGTCCTTGTTTAACATTTGATAAACGAGAAGGATGAAATGATTCCGCGAGCGTTGTGAGTGTTAAGTGGAACGCAGCCTTCGTCGCGCGTTCGCGAGTATTGCTCTACCTCTCCTTCGGCAATACGATACAAAATTACAACGCGACGACACGATACAACATGATAACGCGACCATTCGATACAAAAGCAACGCGGCGATGCGATACAAAACTGTAATGCGACGATACGATACAAAATGACCTGGCTGTGGCGGCAGCGGGCGTGCGAAAAACTAACTCGAAAGTACAACGAAACCACGACAGTATCTGGCGGGATGGCACGATCACGCGGTGCGCGCGTGCAGCCGCGACGCAGTTATTCGCGAAAGGATCCAACCCCACGGGATCCAACGACGGGTTCGCGGATGCGTGCGATCCCTCCAATTTGGAAATCGGCGGTTTTATAAAAGTTAAATTCGACTCACCACAGAATCCTCTCGGTACTCGCTAGCTTTCGTCCTCGTCCTGTGTACTCTCACACTGGTCGAGCCGGTATCCACAGCTCTTCTTCTTAATTAATGGCTCCTGCCTCCCTCGCTTAGGAGTATACGGAGGCAATACGGCCAGATCTCGTCTTAATGGATTACAATATCAAAAAGTATCCGGACGAACGCACGAGACGAGCCAACTCGCGGACACGCGTCGGGAGGAAGCGATAGCACAGTCAAAGTCGGCAACACTTTCAAAAATATACGATGGTCACCCGATCCGAAACGCGTCCGCCGCGGTCGAGTGGTTCTTCAGAACTCGGTATCCACAG
>NW_017257230.1:985058-1009732 GCF_001594055.1 Mycetomoellerius zeteki | reverse complement strand
GGCCGACACGCTCGGCCTCCGGACTCGAGGTCTCCTCTCAGCAGAGGTTTCCGTAAGCGGGGTCCTCGCTCGTTCTATGGCAGAGGGTGGCCATCCCCTCACGCCGCCTTCGTCGCTCCCGCGGCATAGTCGCCTGTAAAGAATTCGGCTTCAGCAAACACGTTTCGCTCAGGGCGCTAATTAGACAGTATGGAACGGTATCACCTGTGCGCTACCCCCTCTTCTGGGTGGCCTCGGACCTCCAACGGGGTCGTCTCTCTCCGTCTTGGCCGCCTCCTCGAGGTGGTGGAATGTGTCGCACATTAAATCACCTACCGCAGCCGCCGATACTAAAAATTCTTAGACAAATTCACAAAAAGAAATGCTACGCGAAACGCGACGACAAAAATCTCCGCGTTTTCGTCCGAAAATCGCAATAAGCGTCGGCACGCCCGCCCTCCGCGTCGGGAGGACACAGGACAAATTTGCCGCGCTACTTGGGCCAGGTCGAATGACCCTTGTGACGGACGGTGAAAGAACGTCACGTCACAACACTTACAACTAATGTAATCAGTAATAATACACTAATTCATTTTTAAAGAGTATATATATATGTACATAAGAAAGAATGTATTTTTTAAGTGTTATAAAAAATTTAATCTTTGAAAGGAAGCATACCAGCATTAATGCTCTTGATTGTCCGAAAATTATATATATAACTTAATTATTCATATATTTTTTATACAAACTCAATAAAATGCAAACTAATAATACTGTTTTATGAATTTTAGTACGTATCAACAGCTTTTTCTTATTTAATGACGTTGCGAATGATATTTATAGAGGACAATGGAGTCAAAAATTGAATAGTAAATCTGCATAAATTCTTCTAATTTTTGATTACATCAATATATAATATTATGTTTTGCATAAAAGAAGTATGATATTGTTAGCACAAAAGTTTCGTATTCTCATAACTCTTTCCACACATTAGTAAACATTAATTAATATAGATCGAAATAAAAGAGTTTCTTAAGTTAGTTGCATTAATTGTCTTTTTCAAATCATTCTTTCCAAATCAATTTTTCACATAAAATTAATTTAATCATATCATATCACAAACTGCACTCCTGTCATTGACTACGTTTACACAGCTTGATTTACATCGAGTTATAACATCGAACATGTAATGAAACTGATCAATCACAGTCATTCCATTCTTCAGAGGAATAATTATGATTAGCCAGCTTCGTAATCGATGTTATAATTTCGACGTAAATCGAGCCGTGTAAACTTAGTAATTAGCAATATGATTTGAAGTATAGAAATATATACGAGGGACATATACTCGTACATGGTGTTTCCAGAGCGACCGTTCCAGGCTAATTTCTTGAAAAATGTGCAGTTTCGTGAAAAATGTTTCAGACAAAAGTTTATCGACTTCGAGGGGGACATAAAAGGGTACCATTGGTTTGACCTTGGGCGGCGTTGTTAAGATCAGGGAATGGTCAAGTTGAATTTTTCAAACCCCCCATTTTTCATTAAATATTCTTGTAGCTAACCTCGAGAGCCTTACAAAACACTATAATAAAATATTTTTTCATGTAGTACATTTTGAGTTATAAGGTGTAAAAGTTACAGTTCAGTCGGCATTAGCATTACGCAAGTTGTTCGACTGACGGCTGAAACCTCTTGAATGTTGTTCAGGATCATGTTCTGAATAACATTTGTCAAGATCAAGGCCATTGGAGATTATTCCTCTTGTTTTGATTTTCGCACTAAAAATTCATTTCTACGTAAAAATGAAAATAAGAGGTACAATTTCCAATAGCCTTGATCTTGACAAATGTTATCCAGGACATGATCCTGAACAACATTCAAGAGGTTTTAGCCATCGGTCGGACACCTTGCGTAATGCTAATGCCGGCGGTACTGTAACTTTCAAGCTCCATAACTTGTAAAGTACTTAACAAAAAAACATTTCATTATAATGTTTTGAAAAGCTCTCGAGGTAAACTACAAAAAAATGTAATAAAAAATAGGAGGTTCTATTTTAAAAAATCGACGTGACCTTGACCAGGCCTTGGTGACGCCACCCAAGGTCAAATTAATGGTACCCTCTTATGTTCCCCTCGAAGTCGACAAACTTTTGTCTGAAACATTTTTCACGAAAATGCATATTTTTCAAGAAATTAACCTGGTACGATCGCTCTGGAATACTCTGTATATATACATATATTCATATGAAATTTACATTATAATTGCGCGTCCAAATAATAAAACATGTGTGAATCATAGGGTAAACTTGGGTAAGATCTTATTCCTCACATATTTTTTCCGCAATACGGAAAAGATATACCAATATAACATTATTAAAAATAACATAATTATTTTTTAAATAATAAAATTAAAGTATGTTTTTTTGCATTTTAAAGATTTTTGGGAAGAACGTAATCGGACATAGCTGATCAATTACTATATTGCATGATAAAATTATTATAATCGCGAGCGACTAAGTCAAATTGAAAATATTCTATATTGCAATATTTATATAAAATATTTCACATGTTTACCACTACTTAGCATTTGTTCTATTTAAAACAATAAAAAATCATGAACTGTTTAACATACTTTAAAATTTTATTGTACTTTTCAGTAAATTAACAAATCAGGAAGAATCACATAAAATTCTTTAAAATAAGTTGTCTTTTATGATTACCATTTTAAGAGTAAATACTAACGAGGGAAGTTACCCAGATGTCAATTAGTTCTGAAAAAGTAACGGTTAGAAAGTTAAAAGTTATAGTATCCTATTAACTAAAAATGAGTATCATTCGCTCGGAAAATTTGATATTCGTTAGAGGAATGGAAAAGTAAAAAAAATTTACGAAAAAGTTTCATTTAAACCCTTTTTCAGAACCGCTTACGGCACTTTAGACTTTAACTCCACTCTTTATAACGAATATCAAATTTTCCGAAGAAATGGCACTCATTGTAATTAATAGAAGATAGGATACTACAATTTCTAACCGTCATACTTTTTCAAAACTAATTGAACATCTGGATAACTTTGCTTGTAAGAGAAAAATCTTTCCGTATATATGTATACGACACCTGATAATTATTATAGTATCGATAGATAGAACAAGTTAACTGAATAGAAGAATTCACTATAATTACACGATATTCTCAATGATAAATAAAAAACTAATTAATCTATTGATACTACGAGTAATAAAGTACAAACAATGTATACATCTTCAAGAGATGATAAGATATGTGCATATAATGAAAGTATACTCTTCTTTGTGCTTCCATAATAATTTATGTTATTGATTTCATAAATGCAATTGCATATTGAAAATTTACCTCAATACCACTCTCTCATTGAGAGGCTCAATACTGTATTATCATCAAATGTAGCAATTTATTGTAAATATAAGAACTTCGCTGTACCTCCCTTTAATATTATATATACACTGCACTTCATATAAAATTTCTTTCATAAAACATTCATAATATCCCTACAAGAATCGAGTATGCAAATGTGCTACATGTAAATTATAGTGCATTACTCTTCCTCAGCATTGTGCACGCACTGAAAAATGTATGAATTTATTATGTTATTACACATCAAATATTTCCGCATTATGAACCGATGAAAAAAAGCTTCTAATCTAACATTCTATTTGATACGACGTAGCGCAAGAAAACGTTGTGAACGCATATAATTTTAAAATTATTGCTGTACATTATATTTTCGATGAATTCGTCGATGTAATTATGACGATAAAAACAACCCCGAAAAATGCTATCTCGTTTATAAAAGTGATAATCGCTTTATCCTTTTCGTGGCCACTTTCAAAGAATGCTAGCAAATTTCAAATAACATGCTTCAAAATTTTACGCTCTTTGCTCTGTATGAATACAATGGTATTGAGTGTACCTATAGCATACACCCTTTATCGTAATGATTATGATCTACCAAGGATAACGAAACTATGGTGTACGTTGGGTGCAATGATACAAGTCTCTGTGGAGATAACACAATGTGCACTGCAATATGATCGATTGCAAGTAAGAATATCTATGTGAGACCGACCTTCGATAAACCATTTTCAATCTGTACTATTCAATTCTATACAAATATTAATAAATTAAATATTTAGCTCTGATATTATTGATCAATGCTATAAAAATATTATTCTGCAAATAACTTTTTTATCAACTCTGCATATCTAAAGCGGGATTGCATCTTCACGAAAATTATTATTGTCATCTACTTCGAAAATGATATATCTAATTCAATCTTCGACTTATCCATTTATTCACAGCTTGGATATAAACTACGTATTGCCAGCTGAAAAATCGAATTAAATTTCAGTATTTGATTTCGGAAATGGAGCATACTTTAGAGCGTGCGGAACCATATGAAAAAAAGATCTACCAACGGTACATTGATAGATGCGCGATGTTTTACGTGAGCTCCACAGCGGCAGTTTTTCTCGGCGCGGGTATAGGAGTAATCGTGCCACTGACAGCGGTCGATCAGATATTCCCGACAGAAGCGAAGTATCCTTTCAACGTGGAACATGAACCAATAAAGACTATTATCTTTGTGCATCAGTTCATCGCTGTTTGGCAGTGCTTCTCCACTGTTTGTATCGGTAGTTTTGTCGGTCTTTTCATATGGTTTTCTGCGGCGCGTTTCGAAGTCTTGTCGCATCAATTTCGTATGATCACCAACATTTATGACATCACTGTGTGTGTGCGGCAACATATAAAGTTATTGAGGTAACAAAAAATGCATTTCATCACGTATAAAAATTGATAATCGTTACTCTATAAAGAAATAATTTTTATTTAATGTATATTTTATTTAATGTGTATTTTTCGATAGTAGTTTAGCACTTAGTACATCATGTTTTTCGCGTAAAGCTGTTTATATATACCATCTATTACTCCGTTTTTCATATAAAGTAAAATTATGTTATGATTATTACAAAAAAAACTAAATTCACTAAATGCTACTTCGTGTTTTTTGTATTTAGTGGATTAATTTTTCTGAATATTAGATATTCTGCAAAAACCATAATGTACTTTTAAAAAAACATTAGAAAAGCTTAAAATAATAATTTTAATTATTATTTTAAGCAAATACATATAAATTAAATATTTTAATAGTAAAATTTCTAATTAAAAAATTTCATAATTGATTTTGCCAAGGATAAGATTAATTAATTATTAATTAATTTTTTAAAAAACAAAATTATTTCTAAATAAAACATAAAATTTGCAATATGCAAATATCTTTACAGCTTTAAATTTTAAGATTAAAATTAAGATACTGTTTAGACATAATATACACTAGCCTTCATAAATATTTGGGCACTAATATTTTTGTCGCATTTCACGAAAAGTTAAAGAAATGGTTTCTTTTGCCTACAAATCGATTGCCTACAGCAAAAATAGGGCTTTAAATTTTTGCGATTGAATCTTTTTCTACGACATTTTGTTCCTAAACATAAAGTTAAAAATTGATATTTTTTTGTAATATTTTTGTCTTACTTTGAAGCGCTGTAATTTGATGAAACATCGGACAAAGTTTTTTTTATTTGATGTCTGATTGGACATGACTCTGTTCACAACGCTAATAGATTTTCAATCTTCATTACACCAAATACAATTGACCAATTACGGGTAATTATACCCTACGCATGTTTGAGGCGTCTTTTATATACGTAAAAACAGAATATTATAGTTATTTTATAATTCTGATTATTCACATGTTTACTGTATTACACAATACATAAAATTGTAAATAGAATCCTGTTTCGAATTTTATCGCAAAAAGTGAGCTTTAGAAAACAAATCGTTTTAGATACGCTCAAGAAGTAGTAATTGCATTTCGTTCAGTGTTATTAACAATAATGATTATTTGTACGTGGGCTATTGTAGCTAGTGGTCTAACAATTGTAAGCGTAAGTATAATATATTTTATACCTTTTACTATCATCTTGCAATAAAATGATAATTCTACTGGAAAAAAGGGTTATATATATATAAATGTGTTTACATGCATTTAATGTATTTTATAACAATATTATTATATATCTAGCAATGTACTTTAACGGACAAAATACAATTTATGGCTCTATGTATAGCTGCACTTATGGAAGTTTATGCATGTGCTTGGCCAGCTGATCGTTTAATAGATATGGTAAGTTGTATTCCAATGGCGTTTACAATCGACATAATTTGTGTGATAACTATAATTTTATATTATTTGTCAGAGTACCAATGTTGCGCAAGCAGTTTACGAATCGTTGTGGTACAATCAAGACAAGATTTTTCAAAAAAATTTAAATTTTATCTTGTTAAGGAGTCAAACAGCAACAACCGTTACTGTTTCTATCCTTCCAGCTTTATCATTACAATATTACGCATCGGTAAGATTTCACAAATTAAAAAATTCTTTTTATACAATTAATATTTTACTATATAGTATCTATAATTTCCTACACTACAAGTTAAATCAAAATTTTATAAATATTATGTTTCTTGTAGAATCTTTTTAAAAATATTAAATTCTAATAAGTAAAGCATGAACATTTTGATAAAAATAAAATATTAAAAATATTAAATTATAATAAGTAAAATATGAACATTTTAATAAAAATTAAATTTTTAATGTGTTCGTAGTTGTACAAAATAATATCAATCATTTGTTAAAATTGATTTAGATAAGTTGATTTTCCGTAAGGAATATTTTTTAATAATTATATACGCAAATTAAACATTGTATTATAATAAGATTAACCTAAACAGACACTTTTTGCCTAAATATATTTATTTAAATAATAAGAAAATTATATTTCTCAGAAATATATAAGGAATATATAAATAAAATCAAGAACATTAACATTATCTATCATATTTGCACAAACATGAATTTTATGTATAACATATTGTTTCCATTTTTTCTTTCATATAATGAAATAGTCGTACTATTATGTATGTACAAGTATTTAAAAATGCAATTTTTAAATGTTATACCAATTTAATCATTGAATGTAAGCATACTGGCGTTAATGTTCTTGATTGTACGATAATTTTGTTTAAAATTTTGTTACTATCCATTGTATTTTTTACACTAAAGCCAGAAAATATAAACTAATGTTATTATTTTAGTATGTATCAACAGCATTTTCTTATTTGATGACGTTACGCATGGTATTTATGGAGGAAGACAGTGGAATCAAAAATTAAATTTCAAACTATTCTCATTTTTTGTTCTCATCGATAGTATTATGTTTTGCATAATAGAAGATACATTTCTTGTTATTACCATAAATTTGGTATTCTTATATCTCTTTTCACATTAAATTTCAAAATAATAGAATTTCTTAAGTTAATTGCGTTAATTTTCTTTTTCATCCTTTCCAAATCGATTTTACTTAAAATCAATTTTGTTTTATCATGTCTCGAATTACATTCTTTCAAGAGTATTAATATTGTCCAGCATATTTACATATATGAAGAAATTTTAAGTATGACACACTATTTCCATTTTTTCTTTCATATAATAAAATAATTATACTATTATATGTGTAAGTAAAAAAAAATGCAGTTTTTTAACGTTATACGAAACTTAATCATTAAACGTAAGCGTATCGGCGTTTATATTCTTGATCGTATTTTGTACATAATTTTGTTATTGTCCATATATTTTCTATTGTTAATGACATGAGTCAAAATGTATATGTATATGAACGTTCAAATTTAAATCATAATTTAAATTATACGTCCAAATAACGAAACATACGCGAGTGCAGTCTGCATTACACGATACTTTTAAATGTATTTTCTTGAAAAAATTTCTTGAATAAATCTGCTAACACGAGGTTCGATAGAAGCGACCATAAAGGACTGAGCATAACGTATGATGCATAATGCATAAGAAAAAAAACCAATCAAAATCTTTCATTTTCTGCCTTCCTATAATAAAAAGCTCTGATTATAATTTATTTTCTTATGATTTATACATTATGCGTTATGCAAAAGGTCTGTATTCCGGCCTTTAGGGCAGGAAATTATTTTAATTGATTAGCCAACGTCACTACAGAAATTATAAAACATACTTACGTACGTGTTACAAAAAAAATCCAAATACATCCCACAACTCATATAATTTATTGTTTCCTTTTCTCCTCTCGCAACTTTTGTTATAGGACACTAATTCCATACGCAATTCCATACCTTCTGCCAAAGAAATATAAATGAATGCAATATAAGTACAGTCTAAGCGTTTAATATATATTCATCGTGCATTCTTGTTTCGAACGCAGTTAAGTGCAAATATATAATTTATTAAATTTTTATATATTATACAGATTAACTATTAATACTAATAAAGTCTACACACATTGTTAAATCTGTAGTGTCAAATTTAATGTAAGTCGCCACTCTGTTTCTACTATTATAAATATATCGTTATTTTCTACTAAAACAATAATTAAATTTAACATTGTATAGTGTCAAATATAGTTATTGTTTTAGTATAAAATAATGATATAATTGTGTAAACGCAGTGGCGACTCACCTTAGGTTAAATGTGACACTATAGATTTAACGGTACATTATACACATCTTGAAAAGATGATGAGATATGTACAATGTTGAAGTACTCTTCGTGCTCCTGATAATTTACGTTATTTCCTAGATGGAATTGCGTATTGAAAATTTAATAGATTTTTTTATCATCGTGTATAACAACTTCGTATAGATAGAATTTTGCTGTACTTCCCTTTCGTATTATAAATATTGTACATTGCGTTTGATATAAAATTTCTTTCATAAAACTGTTCTATTCACAGCACCCCTGCAGCAGTCGAATAAGCTAACGTGCTACATGTAAATTACAGTCTTTCACAGTGTTGTGCATGTATTGGAAAATGTATGATTTCATTACGCTATTACACATCAAATATTTACGCGTTATGAAGCGAGGAAAAAAGATTGTAACACTTTATTTGAATCGACGTAGCACGAGAAAACATTATAAGGGAATATAGATTTTAAATATATTTTCGTTAAATTCTTCGGTAAAATTATGGCCATAAAAATAACTCCAAAAACTGCTATCGCGTTTATAAAAGTGATAGTCGCTTTGTCCTTTCCGTGGCCACTTTCAAAGAACGCTAGTAAATTTCAAATAGTACGTTTCAAAATTTTACGCACTTTACTCTGTATAAATGCAGTGGTATTGAGTGTACCTACAGCATATACCCTTTATCGTAATGATTACAATCTAGCAAAGTTAACAAAGCTATGGTGTTTGTTGGGTGCGTTTATACAAATCCCTCTGGAGATAACACAATGCGCACTGCAATATGACCGATTGCAAGTAAGAAATTTATGTTTGTATTTAAAGTGAGATATCAATACATACACAGACCGATCTTCAATAAATCATTTTCACTTTATCTTATTCAATTCTATAGAAATATATTAATAAATTAATATTATAAATAAATATAACTGCTTTTAATATTATTAATTAATGCTTTGAAAATAATATTTTGCAAAAATTTAACTTTTTGATTGACTCAGTTCTGTTTATCCAAGATTATCTTCACAAAAAATTACATTATCTACTTTTGAAAATCATATATTTAATTCAATCATCGATTTTGTTCATTTATTCATAGCGCAGGTATAACCTATGTATTACGTAATTAAATTTCAGTATTTGATTTCGGAAATGGAGCATAATATCAAGTGTGCGGAATCATACGAGAAAATGCTCTACCAACGGTATGTCGATAGATGCGCGATATTTTACGTGAGCTTTACAGCGGCAGTTTTTTTCGGTGCGAGTGTAACAGCAACACTACCATTCATAGCGGCCGATCAGATTTTCCCAACAGATACAAAGTATCCTTTCGATGTGGAATATGAACCAGTGAAAACTATTATCTTTTTGCATCAGTTCATCGCTATTTGGCAATGCTTCTCCATCGTTTGTATTGGTAGTTTTGTCGGTCTTCTCATATGGTTTGCCGCAGCGCGTTTTGAAATCTTGTCGGAAAAATTTCGTATGGTCACCGATGTTTATGGTATCATTTTGTGTGTACGACAACATGTGAAATTATTGAGGTAACAGAAAAATGCATTTCATTTATAAAAATTAGCAGTCATTAGTAATAAAAAAATGATTTTTTGTATTTAATATCTATTTTTTGGCCATAATTCATCATTTAGCACATCACATTTTTTTTGTACAAAACTCTCTACATTTACATCACCTACACATTATCACGTAAAATAAAATTATGTTGTTTTTGGCAAGAGACAAATTTGCTAAACGTCGTTTCATATTTTTCGAATCAAACTGACGGATCTTTTTTTTTTTAATATCACTGCTTTGCAAATATATGTACGTTGAAAACATATCTTCACAAAATTTGAAATCGAAAACTGAAAATATATTTAAATATAGCTTACAAATACATTTTCCGTATTTTATTATCAACATTTTTTTAAATCTCATAATTGATTTTACTAAATAAGAATAATAATAAGACTTATTAATGTAAAATTGTTTTTGAGGAAAATATAAAATTTGCAATATATAAATCAATTTTATAATTTCCTAAGATTAAAATTAAGATGTTGTAAAGATATAATATAATATGTATAGAGAGAGAGATACTAAATAAAAGAACAAAAAGTTTTATAAATGGAGGAACAATAAAAATTATTACAATTATTATTTGTAACTTATGATGCAAAAGAAAATGTTAAAATTATGAAACAAAAAAATAGACGCACTATATAGAAGCACAAACGATGTACATAGTAATTTTTTCAGCTTTAGAAAACAAATCGTTTTAGATACGCTCAAGAAGTAATAATTGCCTTTCGTTCAGTGATATTATCAATAATAATCATTTGTACGTGGGCGATTGTAGCTAGTGGCCTAACAATTGTAAGCGTAAGTATAATTTGTTTTATACCTTTTAATATCGTCTCGTGATAAAACGACAATTCTACTGGAGAAAAATAAAACTACAATTCTACTGAAGAAAAATTACATATATGCATATGTTTACATTTGATTTATCTTAATATTATTGTAAACCTAGCGAAGTACGTTAACGGAGAAAATACAGTTTATGGCTCTATGTACATCAGGACTTATGGAAGTTTATGCATGTGCTTGGCCAGCCGATTATTTAAAAGATACGGTAAGTTGGATTCCATTAGCATTTACATTTAAATAATCCGACATAATTCAAGAAAGATAACTGTAACTGTGTATTGCACCATCAAGTTATGAATTATTACCTAAATTATTTTAAATTTAAATTGTTTCTTTATCGCGCTCAATTTGGCTCTATTCAGTAAAATAAACTCTGCTTCTTTTTTAAATATTAAAAATTTATTAATTTTTTTATAATATAATATAATATTTTTTTATAATATAGTTAATGAATAACTATAAAATATATATATAATGAATATACATATAAATTTTAAATTTAAAAAAAATATAATGTTAAATCGTTTGTATTAAATTTTTATTGTTTTTATAATAAAGAATGACAATTCCTGTGTCACATATTTATTTACAATATTTTCATTATATGTATTTTGACTATATTGTTTCGGCTATATTATTATATTAAAATATGCGTATTACTTATTAGAGTACCAATGTTGCGCAAGCAATTTACGAATCGTCGTGGTACAATCATGACAAGATTTTTCAAAAAAATTTAAATTTTATCTTGCTAAGGAGTCAAACACCAACAACCGTCTCTGTTTCTATCCTTCCAGCTTTATCGTTACAATTTTATGCATCGGTAAGGTTTTAAAAATTAAAAGAATTTTTACACAGTTAATATTTTACCTCAGTATAACTTTTTACACTACAAACAATCAAAATTTTGGAAATATTTCATGTAGAATCTGTCTAAAAATATTAAATTCTGATAAATTTCGTATAAAATTTAATTAAAATTTTTAATTAAAAATTTTTTTCAATTTTTATTAAAATTTTCCATTTTTTTTTTTCATATAATCAAATAGTCATACTATTATATGTGCGTACGAGGAAAATATATTTTTTATATGTTGTAAGAAATTAAATCGTTAAACATAAACGTACCGTCAATGCTCCTAATTGTACAAAAATTTTTTGTAAAATTTTATCACTATATACATATTTTTCATTCTAAAGCTAGAAAATATAAATTAAAGCTATTATTTTATATATTTTAGTACGTATCAACAGCTTTTTCTTATTTAATGACATTGCGAATGGTATTTGTGGAGAACAATGAAATCAAGAAATAAATTTTTAAGCTTTGTAAATTCTTTTAATTTTTATTTTTCAATAGTATTATATTTTGCATAATAGAAAATCTTGTAATATTGTTAGCACCAAAAAATTCTGATATATTTAGAACTTTTTTCACATTAGTAAATATTAATTAATATAAATCTCTAGTAAATATTAATTAACATAAATAAAAGAATTTTTTAAGGTCATTGCATTAATTGTCTTTTTCATCTTTCCACATCAATTTTTTATAAAATTAATTTATTTTTATCATATCATGAACTACACCTTCTTCAATCTGCAAATATTGCGCTTTTTGGATAAAATACAATCCAACGTTGTGCATCATTAGTGGTTGCTAGATATGCACTCCTCTCAATACTTCACCGCATGCATAGCAACCACAATCAGCATGCAGTAACGTTGGACTGTCTTTTCTTCGCCGCTGATTCGCCACAGAACTTAACTAATGAATTTTTCGTTAATGATTAACAAACTCGCAAAACAATAAAGGACTTTACTATTCAATTTTTCGTTCCACCTGTCCACGAGAGATGGCACGATACCAGACATGTAATAATGGTCTATTTAATTCCTATTTAAAAAAGTAAATATTAAAATAAACTGTCTCTAAGCTGTCGAAATTTCCAGTGTTTAAAAATAGCTTCTTTGCTTCTTAAATTAAAAATTAAAAATATATGTTGAAGAAAATAAAACGTTTCTATAATTTAAGTATTTTTTAAATAGCGATTTCCGTCATACGTAAAAATTCAGTATTGTGTAATCGAACCGTTTATTGTCTGCATCACTAACAAAAATATTTCTCTGCGCTTGGCTGGCTGATCTAACGAGAACAGTAAGTCTAAATATAAATAATTATCTAAAACTGAATATTATAATAGGTAAAAATATTTTTTAAATTTATATTTCAGAATTCTACGATTGCTAAGGTTTCTATTATTCATTGTATTATTATAATCAAAACGTCGAGTCACGTAAGATTACATTAAGTATTTTGCTCGGACGTCAACGAGCTGTACAAACTGCAATCATGTCTGTTCCTGGTTTATTAAAAATTTTAACTTCTCAACAATCTCAACACTATATGCTTCTGTACGAGAATGTCTTGCAATCTCTAATCATATATAGATAGATGTTAAATACTCTAAAAAATTTTAAAGGATGCTAAAGTTGGAAGAAAAATTGTTTCAAAAATTTTAAAAACTCAGGTTATTTTGATGAAACTTTGTATATATATTTAAAATTTCAGTTATTGTTTGGCATATAACCGTTCCTCCAGATGTTATAGTTTTAATCTTCTATTGGAAGAGCATGAAGAACTTAGTCTTTCTCTGTTACAGCTAAAACTCCTTAATCACGAAACTTCTCGATGTAAAGAACTTTCGTTTCCCTTAACTCAGTTGGATTTTATAATCTGAATCTACATAGTCTCTTTCTCAACATTATCATGACACCGCTCGCAGTTCCAAATATATCGAAAAAGTATGTAAAAATGTCACACCCAGTAATCAAGATCTACCAATGGTTTTGTCATGATGAACAATCTTCCAATAAATAACTCAGATTCCATTATTTAAAAAAACATTAACTTTATTAATGCAATAATTATTCACAAGACTATAATTTGTAGAACGAACCGCCAATATGCATATCAAACAACAACAAATACAAAACCATATATTTAAAATCTAGCGGTTCACTGCTCGACCTTCCCTTATCAATGACTTTCTCGAATATTTTTCCGAATAATAAATATAACTTGGTATCAGAACTTCAACGCGAAGTTAAAGAAACGCTATATTATCTCCAAAATAGATTTGCTATACCTATAGCCTTGCTATACCTATTGCACCATTCCACCTATTTCCTTCATGTGGAACATCAAATCTTCCCTTTTCTCACAATTACATACACAGGTTGCGTGAGCGTGAAGACCATATTTCTAACACCGTTGTGTAGCATTTCAGTGAAACATATGTTACTTCCTGCACACTTATTTCCTATCGTAGACAGGACATGCATCAATAAAATTATTAGGTAGCGTACAGTGAAGAAAGCTACTGCGTGTTGAAAGTCTATAAGTTAAAACTGCCTTACTGTAGTTCATATATAGAAATACAAAAGTATGTTATATATAATAGAATAATAGACAAATTATAAAATAATGTATGCTTTTCTCCAATACGAGAAAAATAGATAGTACATATGGTTTATTTAGAATCTCATAGAGAAATCTTTTTTAAATTTATTTCTTACTTTCTTATATCTAAAATATACATAAACATCTTAGATGTGTGTGTAGATCTTAGATGTAAAGAAATCTTACTATGCATGCATATATTTTTACGTTTTTAGAAGCAGTGAATATATGTTATAATTTATTAAATTTAAACACGCAGAGCTATTCGTCTCTCACATACACCGTATGCATCATGATAATTTTATTTATGTATACCCCATATGAAATGAAAAAACGCAAGAATACATGTTCTCGTACAATAACTCCCCTTTGCTACACCCTTTCATTACAATAAATACTTGCAAATGCGTGGAGAGTATTCATAACATAACGGCTCGCGGAAGAAGTTTTATTTCTCGTAATATATCAATTCGCAATATAACATACGTAGCATACCTCAGTCATGCGAAGAAAGGTAACGCTAAAAGAAGTGATTTCTGTAGTGAAATTAAGTTTGTTCCCAATTTGGAGTTGGCCTGAGCCACATAATGCGACAAAATTGAAAATGTTCTGTGTGAAACTGCATCATTGTTTGGGCATAATTGTAGTAATAAGTCTACAGATACCATTAATGTATGGTATAATAAATAATCTTGACGAACCTACTACGTTAACAAAGCAAGTTCTTATGTTGAGTAGCGTTGTTCACGCTATGTTTAATTTTATTTTTCATACAGTTAATTACCATCATATACAGGTAATCAACATTTATCTATTTAAAAATGCATCCAAATTAAGTAAAAACTCACGTTTTATTAGTTATTTCTATATATTAGTAACAATTATTTCAAGTAATTATTTACAGAATGTTACTTTCGAAATGATACAGTTTTATGACTTGATGAAATTACATGAAGAAATTGTGATTCAACGATACATTGACAAATGTATCACATTTCATGGTACATCTATATTTATTTTCTACTGGCTTACGTTCACAGCTATTGCAGTGATACCTACTTTAGAGCATCAACCATTTCCAACATCAGCCGAATATCCATTTGATGTATCCTATCAACCGTTAAAAGCAATAATTTTCATACAACAATCTATCGCCGGAATAATGGTAGCAGGACAACTATGTATAAATGTTTATATGGCTCTGTTGCTATGGTTTACATCGGCAAGATTTGAGATGCTGACTGAAGAACTAAAAAAAGTTACAAATGTCTATCAGTTGTTCGAATGTATTAAAAAACATCAAAAATTACTCAAGTAAATATCACAGTGATTGTCTTACGTGTGAATAATCTAGTTCAAAAATTTTAAATAATCCTGACGTAATGCATTTATTTAGGTACGCAAAGGAAGTCACAATTTGTGTTCGTCCTTTCGCATTTATAACTATATGTTGTAGCTCGGTTGGCTTAATAGTAATCTTTCTTTTGTTTATTAGTGTAAGTACATGAAACATTATATTACACACGTATAATTCTTTTTTTAAATTTATACATAAATACATAACAAATATCATGATCATCAAACATACTTAAAAATTTTAAATCATCTTAATACACATGATTTAAGCTGCGTTCCACTTAACGCTCACAACGCTCGTGGAATCATTTCATCGTTGTCGTTTATCAAATGTTAAACAAGGATAAACGATGCTCGTTGCGAGCGTTAAGTGGAACGCAGCTTTAGTTATTCGTTTTCTGTGCATTTGTTTTCTTTGAAATACTAAGAGCATCTAGCTAAATAATAGTCTCTCTTTCCCTAAAAAACAGTTTGACATTTAAAAGTCAGGTTTAGTGCATTACCTACATATCCTTCAATAAAGGTGATCGAGAGTTGACCTTTAACGAATAATCAGTCACGAATAATCCATCATGCATAGAATGAGCACTTATCTGTAGCTGAGAAATTTTTATTTTTTATTTATTTTCAACTAATTCTAATTAATATATTTAATTCGAATTTATATTGCAAGAATTTCAAACAAACTTTTAAAAAAATTGAAATTTAAACGATAATTTTATGCTAATACGCCAAACATTGCTCATGTTTGCGTTAAATGCTATAAATAATATTTAAAAATGTTATAAATAATACTCTTCTAATTAGTTGTAGTTTTTTTAACGTCATATCAATAACAAAATGCAATATACCTTCAATTTATACTCATTTATGCGTATTAAAAAAATGTTTAAGGCTGCGTTCCGATATTCACTGTCAGTACTGAAAATGTATAGTATACATAATGTGCACTATAGCTTTTCAATACTGACAGTGAATATCGGAACACAGACCAAGTTAATGAATAGCTCAACTTTTTGGACAGTCCATATCGAAATTTTCTTTTTTCTTACAGTTTGGAATATCAACTTGAAAAATATGAAATATATTTTTCCCTAAATTATTTTTATTTCAGAGCTCTGAATTTTAATATGAAAAAGTCATTTCTCTCATTTTGTCAGCTATAATTGTTATAACATTTATATACAATTTTTTTAAATACATAGGATGTCCGGTAAAGACCGTAACAGTGTTTAAAGATAGATTCTTGAAATCATTTTGAGATGAAAATCCTAATCAAAACGTCGAGGCTATAATTCTTAAATTATAAACATTTAAATTAGCGAATCATATCGCCTAAAATGCGCGTTTATGTAGGTGTGATTGGCATTTTATTGTACGTTTACCCATCACATTTGAACGTGCGAATTTTAGGCAATACGATTCGCTATAATTTTAAATGTTTATAATGCAAAAACTTACAAAAAATTATAGTCTCGATATTTTAGTACTAGCATTTTCGTCTCAAAATAATCTCGGAAATTTATACTTTAAACATTGTTACGGTTTTTACCGGACACCATGTATAACTTTACATGTTTTTTAAAGATATTATAGTATATATAGATATTACCTAAGAATTTTTGTATACTTGTAAAAGTGATGCAAATTAAGCCGGGATCCGAACAACCTATCAATGTGTAGTCCTTTACTACACAACAACTACACACTACTTAACAATACGATGATTTTCCGGCCCTGAAAAATCATAGTATATATTAAGGAATAATCTAAATATATAAGCAATATCATTACATTCTCCATTACTATATCCTTCATGTATTTATGCAAAAAAAAGTATTTCAATTACATAAAAAAATTTTGATAAAAGCATCAATCTGAAAATAACGTATATCAATTTTTAAATAGCATCAACCTGTATTGCTAATAGTCCAGTTTTTCGGAATGAGTATAATAGGTATTTCGGAAGTATTTATGTATACTTGGCCAGCAGAACATTTGATGTATATGGTAAATTACTAATTATTTAAATCTGTTACATTAAAATCTATTTTATTATACAAAATGTTTATTACTTTTATATGTTTATTATCTAGAGCAAATATGTCGCAGAAACAGCATTTCATATGCTCGAAAACAATCATTTGATTAAAATGTGGAAATGTCTACAAATTATTATAATGAGAAGTCAAAAACCAGTAACGATTTCAATACCTTGCCTTCTGCCCATATTGTCCCTTAATTATTTTACATCGGTAAGAAGATTACATTGCAAATTGGTTTAAAAAATTAATTAAGATTTACTAACATGTTTCAATTTATGTTAATTATTTATTCCAAGCAACAATTCGACGTCCTTGGACATCTTTGGACGCCCAAAATATGTCCTGAAAAGTCCCGTTGTCGCTGTATGTTAGATGCCTAAAATACGTCCCGAGAGGACATTGCTTGAACATTCTATAATGATGTTATTTACACAGATATTTTATAGGGATGTCCAAGATACGTTGCTAATATATTTAATTTTCAAATGCAAACAAACGTCAGCAAGGTCCAAGGACTGACAACTATCGAACAACTTTATATACTTTCATCTTAGAGTCCAATAACTATCCAGTATATCCTTCTCTTTCTCTCAATAACTTATAAGTCAGAAAAGATGAATAATTTCCGAATTATCTGTGCCATTCGGGATTGAACGATACTAACGATGTCTATTAAACGTCTTTGAATGATATATTATACGTACGAAAGGGATTTGGTTTGGACGTCCATATGATGTCGAATTGTTGCTTGGAATGTTAATTATTCTATACATACATATATGTATATCTTTATACATTAATATATATAAAGTGACAGCTTAAAAATTTTTTTAATTTTAAATTATTATTTCAAGCATTAATAATGCTTATATAAATATTATCTTTTATGTAATATTTTTTCATGTGTTTATGTATAAATATTATCATTTATGTATTGTAAAAAATTTATTTTTTCATTAACATAAAAAATATTTGTTATTATGTGTTACAGTATCTTTCAGCTATACTCTCTTATTTCACTTCACTGCGAGTAATGATGGACGATGATAACAATTAAATATACAAACACAGTTGAAATGCTTTTAATGTTTACACAAAAGTTTTTATAATTGTATAGTACTGTAGAAGTTTTTATAATCGTGTAGTTACTCAAATATAACTACTACTAATACTGCTACCCCCCCCTCTCTCCCTCTTTCTCTCTCTCTCTCTCTCATCTTTCTTTTAATTACCCCATTCATACTGTCATAACTCAGTATCACAAAAAATAAACAAAATAATTAAAAATAATTAAAACGATATCTACTGTGGACTACATTATATATTGATCTTTTCAAAAACAAAAGTGAAAGTTATTTGAAAAAGGGTTACGCGTCATCAATAGACGATGATAATGTTAAACTTTTTACTAATAATGTAGTATTACTATTTCCACTATTTTAAAGTGAAATTCCATGTATAGCAAAGTAACGTTTATTTCCACCTTTATTTCTAAAGCATTTTGATGAAACTAAGGTTGCATCAGAAAATTTTATCGTATGATGAATAATATCAGAAACAATTGCTACAGCGTGTAGCAATGATCTTCAATTACTTACATATTCCATGACTTATAAACTATTCACAACCTAGTATAGGTTGTGAATGGTTTATAAGTCATCACATCACATTACGTATAATGGTAGAAAATAATGGTGTTCAAGAAAAATTCTTTTATGCTTTCAAAAGAAAGAATTCAATGCCACAAGGTACAAAGTATATATTAAATTAATGCATTGAATACCTCTTGCGAGAAGTGTATGCTTTTTTTAGAATTTACAGTAAGAATTCTACAGATACTTGTGGAGTGTAAATCTAGGTAATATCGTTCATCTTGTGTAAGAATTACATCGTAGAAATATATTCGAGGAAGTCCATTAGAACTTCGTTTGTATAAAATTTTCTTCTATGTACATTCACTTATTGTAATACTGCAATTCTTTGAGCAAGAACTTTTTGGTATACGTTTCTCGTAACACATGTGTATGTGATATGATCATGAAGAAGAACTTGACATTAAAGAAGGTGATCGCCATCGTAAAGCTAAGTTTGTTCATAACATGGTGCTGGCCTCTTCCAAAAGACACAATTAAGCTTAAAATTATCTGTGCGGGACTATACCAATATCTATGCCTAATTTTAACTTTAGGTCTAATCGTAGGACTAACAAACACAGTTAGAAACCATCTAAATGATCCTCTCATCATGGCAAAATCAATAATCATAATATGTCCTATGGTGCATGTTGTTTGCAATATCATAAGCTGTAAAATTAATTCACGTCGTCTACAAGTAATTAGTATAAAATATATTTAATAAGAGAGAGAGTGAAATTTTAAAAGTGAAATATCGGATGTAAAATAAAACTTATCTTTTGAGACATGCTATTGCATGTATATTTTGCATATATAATACCAGTCTAATCGGTTTCAGTTGGTAACTTTCGAAATGGAAAATTTCTGTCAATTACTTAAGCCTCACGAAGAAGCAACTATTCAGCAATACATTGATAAATGCGTTTACTTCTACGGTGGCTCCATGCTTTGGATTTATTTAAGTGCTGTTTTCGTAATCACTGGACCTGTTACGCTAGATCAACCGTTTCCAACAAACGCCGAGTACCCGTTCGTCGTTTATCAGCAACCGTTAAAAAGTATTATCTTCGTGCATCAGTCTATTGTATGTTTTCAAGCTTCTGCTCAGCTATGTATGAATATTTTCATGGCTCTTCTGCTTTGGACTACCTCAGCGAGATTTGAATTATTAGTCAAGGAATTACGAACAGTCACCAATGTTCATGGTTTAGTTCAATGCATTCGACAACATCAAAGATTACTACAGTAAGTATTTAAAAATATTTATATTAGGCCTGTTCTTTTTCTATACCACAGAGCTGAACATCTTGCACGGTTTATTTTTTTGTCTTTTTCTCTCCAATGGTTGTGCTCAGCAAAAAAATTAGCTTTGCAACTGTTGTAAAATTCTTTAATATAATTCGTCTTATTCTTTAGTTTCTCATCGAATCTAAATGTATAAATCAATTATATTAAAGAATTTTACAACAATTGCAAAACTACTTTTCCAGCTGGACATAGCTAATGTGAAAAGAAGACAAAGTCAGATGAACTGTGCAAGAAATTTAGTTCTAGAGTATGAAAAAAAGAAATAGAATAGGCCTATTATTATAAAATTTTAATCATAGAGATGTGTAGATCAAATTTAAAATAAAATGTTCGATAAAATCCAAGCATAAACTAATTTAGAACATCTGTAATATTTATTACAGATAATTATAATAATGTTATTAAACATATATTTTTATAGATCATTATTATTAAATTTATAGACCAATATTATTAAATATATTTTTTTTCAAATAGTCATATTTTAATTTTATATTTTAAAGTTTTTACATTTTTATAAATAAATCTATTATAGCTTTCTGAACAAGATTTCCAATTTTAGAAATATATCACAGTTATTTTAATATTAAAAATGTCACTTTTAAGTATTAATCATATATCTATGATACATTATCTTCAACTGTATCTTATTTAAAAAGTAATTTTTTCTAAATTTACTCAGCAAGGTTTTATGATACTGTATTTTCTAAACTTTTGGAAAAATTTATACGTAAAAAAACAAGATTATTCACTATATACATTTATTTTAGATATGCACAAGAAGTGGTTGCCATAGTTCGCCCCTTTGCATTGACAACTATAAGTCTTAGTACTTTTGCATTAATAATAATCGGTCTCATTTTTATTACTGTGAGTATTATAATGCACGTATTATTAATAATAACATTGTTCAAACGTTTTGTAACTTCAAATGTGTGTGAAAAAGAACTAATTCTCTCAATTTTACATTCGCGTTTATTCCTTTTTATACTTTATGTGTTATTTATTATCATTCGCATTATAGCATATTCTCTGGAAATTAATTAAGCTAAAAATTTTATAATAAAAATATGAATGTTATATTACTATAATTTATGAATTATAACTCCACCAAGAATTCAATTGATCAAAATTAATGTATTCGCAATCTCTAATAATTATTAAAATTTATATTTTTATAAAGATTTATAAAATTATTTTGTTTTTTTAATAGGGCCAACCAATATCAATAAAAATTCAATGCGTTGGTCTTGCTTTTAGCGGATTATCAGAAGTATTTATGTATACATGGCCAGCAGAACATTTGATTCACATAGTAAGTAACTTATAAAGAAAATTACTTTATTTCAATTATATTATGATCGTTTGATATTTTTGCAAGAGTGGTGAGATAATCCGACAAGCTGCTTTCGATACGCAGTGGTACAAGCAACCAGTCGCTCTACGAAAATATCTACAAATAATTATGTTCAAGGCTCAAAATCCAATAGTTATCACAATACCATGCGTTATGCCTGCATTATCTTTAAATTATTATGCATCGGTGAGGAAAGAGTTTGAATATTGTTTTGACTTTGATCATGCACATCAATCATTTGGACAAATCATTCTTCGCAATCCGATACGTAAAACAAGTTATTTCTTATAATAATTAGTTACATTGACCGTATATAAATACAGAGTGTTTCAAAATTCGCGCCCGTGAAGTACAAGACATGATACTTTATGCTAAAACCAACAACTTTTTCCTTTAACAAAATTACATTCTATAAATAATTTTTGCGTTTATTCGTATAATTTCAATCTACTCTCCTGCAAAAACTACTTTGTCAGACGCTAAAGGAGAAAAAGTTGTTTTTTCTAGTAAATAAATGAAGTATCACGTACGTCTTATATTTCACAGGCGCTAATTTTAAAACACCCTATATATGGCAAATATTACTTTTAAAATTATTTGTCTTTAACTGATAGTTAATAACTAATAGCTAATTTATTTTTAAATGACATATAAGAAAAGTATATATTTCAAAATCATAGAAAATTATATTAAGCAGTCATGTACTCATATATACCAATTTCCACATATACTTCATTTTTCAGATAACTGTTATGTTTTTTCTCCAATAAATCTCATTCTAATGAAAGACTTCTAATGATTTATAATATTTAGATGTTAATGTGCATAAATGAAACGTATTATCAAACTTTGAACTAGTTTTGCTCATAATCATTATTTTATTTACACGTCAGTTATTTTTTATATTAATATTTTAGACATAATATTATGATTATAATCTTGTCAAAAGTATTTTTGATTTCGTGCGTACACTTGCATGTGCGTGCGTGCATGTGCTTACACAGAAGTATTTTATATCAATTAGTAATGCTTATTATGAATAAATTTATATAACTTTCATAATTTCTTGTTTGTTTATAATTTGAAACTAATTTCATTAAATATTATGTATATTATTCAATAGATGTCAAAGTGATTTTTCTAACACAAGTTATTATTATTACATAGTTAACAATTACATAATACACGCACATAAAATTTTTGTAAAGTAAAAGTCAAGAATTATATTAAGTTATTATTAATGTTACAGTATTTATCGACTGTATTTTCGTACTTCACGACACTACGAATAATTATGCAAAATGGAGAAAATGAAGAATAATTTTTAAAAATTCTTCTTTTGTAATATTAGAGAATTTATAAAGTATTATATAGTTAAGGAGTTAAATAAAAGTAGTATATAGTTAAGGAGTTAAATAGAATTAATTATCATTAGATTATAACGTCAAAATACCGATTAGTATTAGCATTAATGAGAAAACATTTATTAAAAAGAATAAAATCTTTTCTCATAATTATAATTATATGACTCGACTTTAATAATTATATAATTGTTTAACTATTTAACAAAATTTACTATCTTAAAAACCTTTTTACAAGTTGCAATTATCTTGCAATTTGCAAGATAATTATATATTTATTCGTGTAAGTTCAAATATATGTGTTTACTTGTACAAATGTACTTTAAGCACAAGTAACACTCCAAATTAATATATAATAAAAATATAGCCCAAGATTAAGAATATCTGCTACAATTCTTTGTAGCTTATTCATTTTAAGATAATAGAGAATCATAAAAAGTTTTATATTCATTTTCTATCATAATTATATAGATATATGTCAATATAAAAGTATATATCTGATACAATTTTTCTGATCCATTATTCAATTTTTTTTGTCACTCACCGATCCGAAGCGCAACGGGTGGAGTTATCTGCCACGTAGCTACGATGATACTATAACACAAAAACATAAATTCAAATTAAAACAGTTCTTCAAAATGATCAACTTCAAATGGTAATTCTTATATCAAACTTTTTATTCATCTTTCAATTAAATATTATTTTTCATTCAAATAATTATATATTTTCCGAAAAAAGATCTCCACAAAAATAAAATTTCAAATAATTTCTTCTTCTCTGATTATTATGTTTAAATAAACGTAATAAAACAATTCGAGAAAAAAATGATTAATTTTACGCAAGTTAGCAATAACGCTTACCCCAAAGTTGCTCCACCGATGCATGATGCCTCTTCTAGGCCTCCTCCTCCTCTCTTTTCATCCTTCACAGATTGTCACAATTCCTCTTCAAGTTGCACTTGTATCAACACAATTATAGCACACACACAACACATTGATCTGAAACACATACAAAAAATATAAATATATAAGTATATAAATATAAATATATAGCATAAAAAAATCAACCAATGAAAGTCTTTTTATTTCATGGAAAAAAAGTAGGAATGCACCGGATCGTAAAATTAT
>NW_017257230.1:981647-985046 GCF_001594055.1 Mycetomoellerius zeteki | reverse complement strand
ACCGGACAGAATGTAAAATCGGATATCCGACATTTTCCAGATATCCGACTCCAGGAAAATGTGTTCTTAAAAAAAAACCTATAAAAAGGAAAAAATTGAAATTTTGCAACAATGTATAAGACAGTATAGCATCATGAATATACATACTTATTTCTAGAACATTTGTATAATAAAGTATCTACAATTTAATGATATCAAATTCCAACCGGGATACTAATGATATCCGATTATCCGATCGGATAGTAAAAAAGTGCCGAGTAATACCGGATACTTTTCGGATATCCGGTGCATCCCTAAAAAAAGAAAGTAAAGTACTTGATTCATTTTCTTATATGTGTTATGCGTTATGTAGAAATTTGTTTACGTCGCATGCTCTAACATACTCCTACAATATAGGCTGCATTCCGTTTCACGCGTGATGCGCATGATGCATCTTTTATCCTTGTTATTCACCGAATGTTAAACAAGGATAAATGATGCATCATGCACATCACGCATGAAACGGAACGCAGCCATATACTCGCAATTCCTATACTCACGCGCGTTGGAGTCAGTAGGGGATATAATAACAACATATTAGAACATGCGACGCAAACAAACCACAAAACTTTTTGCTTCCGCCCACAATAATGGCTGCGTTCCGTCATTTACTGCGCGTATCAAAAATCTATAGCTCACGTCACGTACTAGAGAGTTCCAGTACTCCCAGTGAACAACGAAACAAAGCCAGTGTATGACTGTGTTTCGTTACTGGAAGCACCCTTAATATATATTTCACTTACGAATTAAATGAATAATTTCGACACCACTCCGAAGCCGCGTCTGTCGAATTCCGCAAATAAAACGTAAATACAGTTAAAAGCGTAACGGTTTCGTCTCTCGCGCGGTCAACTTCACGCGCATGGAGCGCCGCGACGAAGCGATGCGATGTTCCGCTCTTACAATTAGCTTATTTTACGCATTTTCGATATTTTAACAATAATCGCTATACATTTACCATGGTAAATTACCGCTTTTTAACATACGTACATAGATATATACGGTGATCGTTAAGATACAGGCATATTCATTCTCCAGTTTAGGCCATGGCACACACCTTCCGTACCAGTATCCATAAGACGTACCGTAAGAATCAGCCAATCACAGTAGAGAATTCTTTTGAACTCTTAATTCTAATTGGCTGATTCTTACGGTACGTCTTATGGTTACTGTTACGGAATGTGTGTGCCATGGCCTTTTCTCTCAAAAGTTGAATATTCGAGAATCGCAATATCACAGTTCGAGATTCTCAGATATCGAAACGGCCGAGGAGGCGACCCATCGATTAATCGATACCTAACTTGTGCAGGATTCTATCAGATATTCTGTAAATTTTTGCATGGCGTACAAATAGAATTAACAATGTATGATTTATCTTTTTAGACATCTTTGTGATTAATACATTTCTTGCAGATGTAAGTGATGTAAGTTATATGAATGTATTTTTCTAATTTTCTTGTTTTTTTCTTTATTGAGTACATAAAGAAGTTGTATATCCTAACCTAAGAATGTATCGTTGCGTTTTTGTAGAGATTACTGAATTTATATTCCGCTATCATATCTTAAGATTCAACATGAGTGATGAGGAAGAGTCCCTACTTACAGAAAATAAAGCTCGTGTAAGTTCTTTATTTTGTCTGTTTATTTGAATTGATTTTATCCAAGACTGTTATTACAAAAAGAGCTTTTATACGTGATCATATGTTTTGGATTGTTATGTTTTAGGAACAAATACGAGAGGAATTAAAACATATGAGTTTTGAGGATTTACAGAAGTTAAAGGAGAAATTAGGAACCAAGGTGTACAATGAGACTCTGTTTGGTAAGAAAAGTAAGAAAAAAACAGAGAAAATAAAATTTAAACGGGAAAATAAGAACAGGCCACGGGAAATGTCTGCTAAAAAGCCAATTCCAATCAAATACGAAAAGATGACACAAATCAAGGAAGTTGCATCTCGAGATCCTAGATTTGATAGTTTATGTGGTACATTTAATGAAAAGGCCTTCAAGAATTCTTATGCATTTATTAACAAGCTACGGGAAAATGATCTCAAAACTTTGCAAAAAGAACTGAAAGAAACTACAGATCTCAAAGCTATAAAGAAGATAAAATATCTTATCCAGAGGCTTGAAAATCAATTAAGAGAGGAGAGGAAAAAGAAGGAGAAAGAAGAAAAAAAACAGCTTGAGAAGAAGGAACTGTTGGAATCTGTTAAACAAGGAGAGAAGCCTGTCTTCAAGAAAAAATGTAAGTTGATTTTATTATTAATATGATTCTGATTTATATTATATTATTTTATTTGTCTTCTGCAGCTGAGAAGAAAGTCTTGGACCTAGTTTCACAGTATGAAGAATTGAAAAATACAGGAAAACTGAAGAAACATATTCAGAGATTGCGGAAGAAAAATAAACACAAAGATAGGACAAAATTAAGAGTGGAGGAAACAGAGTAAAACATATCGCTCATTTGTTACAACTATGAGACAACTAAAAAAAAGTTCTTCAGAAAATGAGTTATGCAGTTTTGATGTTGATTGATTGTAGAGGAATAAAAGTATATACTTTTGAAGTATGTTTTTTTTATTATGTTTCCGTTCTTTTTTGACAAACAACTAAAAAGTGATATTTTAGTTATATTTTAGCAAATGAGCGATATGTATATATACATTATGTAAAAGAAATGTAAATATGATTGCATATGAATTTTGTAATTAAGTTGAATTATCGACAAAGTACTATTAAAAACAGCTAGCTATGTAAATAAATTTTATAATTATGTCTATAAGACTATTGCCTTAGTAGAGATCTATAGTTAATTCTTAGCTCACTATACAAAGTTTCAACTTCCTTTATTTTACTTGTGATTAATCAAATACTGAAGAAAGTCGCAACACTGTCCTTTCATTACTTTCTAATCCTGCTTACAGACATTCTTTATTACTATAACGACAGATATCTATAATATAATTAGATTGCTGACTTATTGAGAAAGCATTTGTGAATCTAAAGTAGAACTATACTTTTGCATATTCTTTTATTTTAAGAAGAGTATGTCTTCTACATTTTCTCATTAATATTATTGTTAATATATCTTTACAAAATAAATATAGGTAAATAATATTCCTCATAATAAGGAAATCTTGTTTAATTTGCAGAGTTATAGTTTATACATTTCAAATTCGTAAATGTATATAAAACAAGTTACAAATTACAATTAATTAACCATTAACAGTGGATCAAATAAAAAAATACTTCATAAAATGTTTAAAAATTATAAAATAAATAATTATACAAAATATAAATAAATTTATAAAATATAGGAATAGAAGAAATATGTGTCTGTGTGTATATATATATATA
>NW_017257230.1:925514-981595 GCF_001594055.1 Mycetomoellerius zeteki | reverse complement strand
ATTCCTGATTCCCGCACTTTGTCACAAAACTCATTTTAATTAGCTTTAGTATAGCTGCATCTAGGTTCAGCATGATGACGCTGAAAACTGTTCACTTCATTCTCTCTAAGAGAGGAGTTTATTTAGTTTAAATCCCTCTCTTTATTTACCTCAATTTGTTTTTCTGACAAACATTATTCCATAACCTATTTTGTCAGTGTTAGCAAGAGAGAGATTAATTGTATGAGAATTAAAATTAGTGTTTCATTATGTATTTCGAGATTTAAATGCATATGCATACAAACGTGACATTCATATTACTCCTTGATAATTGATTGAGTGCGTTAAATTATTATTTTAACGTGTCAATTACATCGTGACTGCTTATATTAGGCAGGAAGAAAATTTATATCAAATATATATTCATATAAAAAAAGTATATATTAATATATTTTCCTTTGAATATATTAAAATATGTTATAAACAAAAAAGATTTAACAATGGCTGAATCGACGCAGGTAATTATCATTTAATATCAAATATATCACTCCTTATATTGTGTTTTATATATTTATAAATATATTAATTTACAGTTATTTGCTGGGCCTCCACCCATTTGGCCCGATATTAGATCAGAACTGCGGGAATATATTGAATGTCCTGAACGATTACCTATACATCAATTGGATAATACCCAATGTTATTGGCCACGTAAAGCAGATGTCCTTTCCTTGCTAGAATTTGATTTAGCTCCCGTTAACACCACGCTTAAATTTGACCGTGATCCAATGACAGGCAAGATTGGCGAGATACAAGAAATTGACTTACAAGGTGCAGGGGAAACGGCAAGAAATTCTATGTCTATGACTCGTGCACCTGGGTTACTTACAGATGGAGTTCGAGGTACTCTAATTTTATTTCGAAATGATACTTCTCTTAATTAAAATTCTAATATATCAAGACATAATTGCAGCATATATTACACCAAATAATATACTTTTCATAGGTAATCCTAGCAATATTCCATTTTGGCCTGGTGGTTTTGAAGAACCTAAAGTGCCTAAAAGTGAAGACATGAATGATATCGACTTTGAGAAGGATTTAAGGACATTAGCCAAAGGATTTAGCTCAGGTTTAGAATTTAAAAGTGATAATTGTACACCAATCCATTGCATGAGATACGAAGTAGAAGCTGCAACATTAGAAGAAACTGAAAAATTAATAATCAAAAATGATAACATAAATTTAATGGCTGTTATACACGAGGAAGGAAATTTGCTTGGTTCATGGTCTTCAGTTGAAGAGCCGAAAAAAGAAAGTGTTCAAGCTGTGGATAACAACATTCCCTTTATAAACAATTCCATTTTACCCAAAGAAACAGATATACCTGTCTTGAAAATATCCGAGACACAAACAGAACTTACGAAAGCAGAATGGGCAGAACAGCTGGATGTATCTGCACCAGTAACAGACTTTAACAAGAGAGTACCTGATCCAGCAATTACATTCAGTTATGAACTAGACACTTTTCAAAAGCAAGCTATTCTTAAATTGGAAGAAAACAGCAATGTCTTCGTTGCTGCAGGAAAGACTACTGTTGCTGAATATGCCATTGCATTGAGCCAAAAGCATATGACAAGGTAAAACTATTAAGCCAAAAATTAATTTTGCAGTACTATTGTTGTATAAGTATCTAATAGTTATTTTTACATCATTTCAGAGTAATTTATACATCTCCCATAAAAGCTCTGTCAAATCAGAAATATCGTGATTTTAAGAGAAAATTTGAAAGTGTTGGGTTATTAACAGGTGATTTGCAAATAAATCAAACTGCTTCATGTCTAATCATGACAACAGAGATCCTACAATCAATGTTGTATTGTGCATCCGATGTTTTACGAGATTTAGAGTTCGTCATATTTGACGAAGTGCATTATATAAATAATGAAGATGTGCGTAATGTTGATTTTATAAAAATGTCACGCATGATTTCTATGATTCGACAATCTATTTAAAAATTATATTTCGTATTTTTAGAGGGGTCATGTATGGGAAGAAATAGTTATTCTTTTACCACAGAGTATTAATATAGTAATGTTATCTGCGACTGTACCAAATCCAATAATATTCGCGGATTGGGTCGGTCGCATCAAAAAGCGAAAAATGTACGTGATTAGCACTTTGAAAAGACCAATACCTCTGTTACATTATTTGTATACTGGCACTGATGGCAAAACTAAGGATGATAAGTTCTTAGTTCTTGATAGCAACAGCCAATTTTTATTGGATGGGTAAATATCACTTTAATTAAAAGAAACAGAGGCATGATAAATGACAGTGGCATTTTAATATTTAATACTTTAGATGGTACAAAGCGACAAATGCATCCGATAGAAAGAAAGACAAAACTTCGAAGGACTGTAGGAGAAAAATTCAGATGACGCCGAAACAAGAAGAAGTATTATGGAGAGCATTTGTAAGCCACCTTCAGAACAATGTACGTTATTGTACCTACATACTATTTTTTATTCTACAGAGAAATTATAATTATTTTTGTATGTATAATGCTATCAATTTTATAGGACATGTTACCCGTTGTCGTATTTACTCTGTCGAGGAAACGCTGCGATATGAATGCTGCCACGTTCAGAAATCTCGATTTAACAACCGCGAGAGAAAAGCATCAAGTACATGTATTTTTCCAACATAACATAAAACATCTAAAGGGTAGCGACAGAGAATTACCACAAGTACTTATGATGCAAGAGCTCCTGGAAAAAGGTGTAGGTATACACCACAGTGGGATATTACCAATTTTGAGAGAGATCGTAGAAATGTTATTTCAAAGTGGAGTTGTCAAGGTAATTTCCCAAAGAAATATTGAAAAATAAAAGGATAAAGTTAAAGCACATTTTTTCTAAAAAAAAAAAATAAATAAAACTTAACAAATTTTGAAAATATATAAAAATTAAAAAGATGTAATGGAATTACATTTTACTGCATTTTTAGTTACTGTTTGCGACAGAAACTTTTGCCATGGGAGTTAACATGCCGGCGCGCACGGTAGTGTTTGATTCTATACGAAAGTACGATGGAAACAACTTTCGTACTTTGTTTCCAACTGAATATATACAGATGGCTGGCCGTGCCGGACGACGAGGTCACGACACTACAGGTACTGTTATAGTGATGTGCAGACACGACGTGCCGCACTTTAACGACTTGAAACCTATGATGTGCGGTGAACCGCAGACATTGGAGTCGAAATTTAAAGTCACATACTCCATGCTTCTTAATTTGAGAAGAGTAAATGAATCTGTTACCGTTGAAGCGATGATGCGCAAATCTTTCAAGGAATCGCCGTTGGCTTCGCAAGAAGCGTCATATAACAACGAGTTACGGAAAATCGAACGCGAATTATCGAATTTGCCGCCTTTGACCGAAATCCAAAAAAAACTCTCTACGTTCTATCACCAAGCGGTTGATTATCTAGAAGATGTTAAATTCCTAAATCCTTATTTGCTTACCTCGAAGAAGGCAGCGAAAAGTTTAATCGAGGGCAGAGTTTTGTTAATATCGTATGCGGATCATTACAATAAACTAGCCCTGTTATTACAAGTTTTATATCACAAAAGCTCTACTCAGTACAAAGTTTTGATACTTAAGGACGCGAATGTATCCACTTCCGAAACTACTGATTTTAAAAGTCCTCAGATATTTGAGAAATGGAGCGAGATTATTAGCCTAACGAAAAAAGAAATATTTGTACCAAGCATTAATCCATCGCACGAAGTTTTGACTGTATTTCCATGGCATATATTGAAGATAACTAATTGTCAGATAAAAATTGACTGCTCTTTGGTATTGAATGATTGGGAAAAGAGGCAAATCTCACGATTCAAGTAAGAAATAATATAACAAAATAGTAAAAATTCCTGATTTAATTTAATTATCGATTATTTCTTCTTTTTAGAAACGACCCACCAGGACAAACATGTCAGACAGCGGTTCAAGAATTGACTTCTCTATCATTTAATGCTTCTACCAATGCTCGCATTCTACAACCATATATCGAGCCCTCATCGAAAAATGATTTTCAATTAAGAATACAACATAGAAACAAATTAAAAGCTAGTCTGAACGATATGAAATGTATGGAAATACCAAACTTTGAAGAACAATTTAAACCTGTATTTGAACGAAATCATCTTGAAGATAAAAAGCGGCAGCTTCAACTTAAACTCAGCGATGAAGGAATGGCGTTATATCCGGATTATCTGAATATGGTAGCACTTCTCAAACACTTTAGATACATAGATAATGATGAAAGAGGTTCGTATTAATTAAAGTATATAATAATTTTGTAGAGATTTAATATTTATTTATTAAAATGTAATTAACAATGTATTGTTTATTATTATAGTCGCCCTCAAAGGGAGAGTCGCGCTGCAAATGGGTAGTAACGAACTGCTGATAACAGAATTGATTCTAAAAAATGTGTTAACCGTTCTACAACCAGCAGAAATAGCAGCGTTACTATCAGCACTGATCTTTCAGCAACGCACGGATGTCGAGCCTCAACTCACACCAACTCTTGCTAATGTATGTGTCATTGCTCCATTTCCCTTTGAACATGTTAAGTATTTAAAAAATTATGTTACAGTAAGAAACAATCCTCTTTTTTTTTTCAGGCTTGCAAAATAATGAACGAGGTGCACGCGGAATTGGAACATCTAGAGCAATACTATCAACTGTCAACATTGCTACCACTGAATTTCGGCTTAGTAGAAGTTGTCTACGAATGGGCACAGGCCAAATCATTCGCCGAGATCATGAAGATGACTGATGTCCAAGAAGGAATTATAGTCCGTTGCATACAACAACTTGGCGAAACATTACGAGATGTTAAAAATGCGGCTGTGACCATAGGTGACCCGATTTTAAAAGAGAAGATGGAGGAAGCATCGACCGCGATCAAACGTGACATAGTGTTTGCTGCGTCCTTATATACCCAAGACTGAATGAATAATTTAACTCTGATGAAATCGATATATTTTTTATAAAAAGATCAATCAAATATTGTTGAAAGTACATTCTCTTTGCGAAAAGATATTCTACACCATCTATAAGGACGTATGATGAACAATCTTTGCAAATATTTTTTCGGTTATCATAATAAAGATTATCTGATAAACGTCATTGTTATATTTCGAATAAATGCTTATGAATAATCAAATACTAACGATAAATGATTCGTACTAACTTTGCAATTTGCTAAAAGATACAATCTCGATATCAAACAAATTGTATTATTTTACAATACTTATTTGCACCCTTATTATATATTATTTTACATGTTGAAACGATATTACGCGCGTTGATCTGGATTATTAAGATTTCCTTGATCTTGATTCAACTCCGAGATGCATGCCCACTGTCCTTCCGAATTTTCGCGCCAAAGGGAAACTTTGTTATCTCCACCACAGACTGCTAAGATACCTCCTGTCAACGACCAGCCGATATTCCAGATAACATCATCGAAGACATTAAGAACTTTCGGTGTCCAGCTAGTATAATCATTAGAAGTCCATATGACAATGCGGCGATCTTGCGAGCAAGACGCCAAAGTGGCGCGAGATGGGCCGACTGCTGGTGCCCAGGCTACATCGCGAACCTTATAAGTATGATAAAAAGATATATAAATATGCAAATCTTATGATGCTTAAATATTTCCATTATAATTAAACTGTACCCAATCACTATGTGCTTCCAATTTATTTTCTTCTATCCATCTATCGCCATCTTCCTTCCATATCTTCACCAAGTTGTCACAACCACCAGTAGCTAACCGTTTAACAGGATCGTTCTTCTGTTGAGTCATATTGGAATCGGTACCTAAGTCGACTGCTGGACTCCAACAGACTGCGTTACAACCAATCGTATGAGCGTTCGTTATTTTCTGCATCTGCCATGTATCTCCGGTGTTCGCGAGAATAGAAACTGACCCATCTGAACTTCCACAGGCCAGGATCAGACCGAACTCATGCGGCGCCCATGCAACCGAGTTGACGGAGGAATCATGACCATTGTGCTCATATATCTTGGTCCATTCTCCCAATTCTTTCCAAATAATTACCTTTCTATATAAGGACGCAGCAAAAATGTACAAATGTTAACTGTGTATGTCAAATATTATCACAGAGATATTTCAGGTGTTATTAAATTATTAGATATACTTAATTACCAAATAATATCTCAAAATGTATGTAACAAGCAGCATTGTAGAACTGTGTACCTGTCATAGCTACAAGATGCCAAGAGATTGCCAAATTTCGGGTGAGCCCACGCGACCTGCCACACAGGGCCGATGTGTCCCTTGAGAACGGCAACCAGGCTCTGAGAGCCGTTCTTCAAGTCAAATATCTTTACCGTGTTGTCGCTCGAGCAAGTAGCTAACCTCAAACCATAATAATCCATTTCTGCATCATGAATCATGTCCTCGTGGCCGGTATCGACGGTATTTAAAACGGACACCATTTTGAAAGTTAATTATAGCAAACGAAACTTTAATAGCGAAACTTATGCGAAGAAGACTACCCGGAAAATAAAGGCGGTCGCGAACACGGTACAGGTTATGTGTTATCTGATGCGTGCTGTCACTTACGTGGAACTTGGAAGTATAGCGCATAGCGCGATTCGATACTCGAACTCGAGAACGATACTCGATAATCGACTTCCGCGCAAATAATTTGTATTCTCTTGGTGCGTTCCAAAATAATACATAATATAACTACGGGTGCGTTCGGGGAGACGCTATTCGCACTATTTAGCGCTATTACTACAAACTGTTCGCGGATAGAGTCCCTTGGCTGCGTTCCGTTTCACGCATGATGTGCATATTAATTGTAAAAATAGAAATCGTATGAATTCCATTATTTGCGAGAATATTTATTAACGTTGCTTTTCTATTAGCGAATTCGATTGGACGCACTCAGTGCGCACTGGTGCACATTAAAGCCGTCGTACACAAAATAATGTAAAGATATGTTTATAAATAAACATAGAAATCGATTAAATCGTGAAAAACTCAATACATTTTATTGTACTATTAGGTAAAATATGTATTTCATAATTCGAAATATTTGCGTTTCATTTTTATACACAAATTAAATCAGTGTACAATGGCTTTAATATGCACCAGTGCGCACTAGTGCTTCCAATCGAATTCGCCATATAACTCGTGTAATTCCGTTCGAAGTACAATTGAAAGTTATATTCAAAAAAGAGAAAAACGTTAAACAAAAATAATTATTGTCTGTAATTATCGCGAAATGTTAATAAATTCTATTTTCCGTTTTAATTCCAAATGAATGAATCGTACGAAATATCTGTTCATAACGTACGAAGTATCTGTGATACATGATTGTCATCTCGATCCTTTTAAAAATAATTAATCGTGCGAGCTAGTAATCGTGTACTGTGATATTACTGAGAGTATTCATAAAGTACAACGTTTCTTATTATCTACCATTTGTTGCGATTACATTTCAAAAATAAATATGAAGAAGAACGATACGCGCACAGCTATCTGCTTATACGAGCCTCGATAATGGAATGACTGCGTGATAACTGCGCGTAAACATGACGTGCTCGCGCCACCCGCTCGCCCTTCGACGTCAAAACAAACCCCAAGGTCTCGCGTCGATCATCTAGCTAACTGTCGAAATATTAACGTACATATATTACAAATTAAAGTAAAATAATCTATTCGTTACATTTTTAATATTCTCCGATGAATAGGCTTTATTATACGGTTGTTGCTTTATTTCTTTATAGATTCGTTATGCACCTAGACAGCTCATGAATATTTGTAGTCTTAAATATTTCAATTATGTTACAATAAGTAATTATTAATTCGTAATAACTTTTTATTACATGGAATCCGAGCAATATACATAATATTTTTAACAAAGTGTTGACGCATTGTGGCTTTTTGTTTCTTTTAAATATTATTAATATTTATTTAATTGTAAATCATCAGGGAGAGCCAATAAAAATTGAGATATAATGTTGGGATGTCAGAAACATTTCACGTGAGCAATTTTGTCACAAAAAAAAGTCACACTAGTAACAACCACTTTTTACCTCTTGCCTTTTGTCATCACATTAGTTGATATGAAATATTTGAAATTATAAAATAAATGTCAAATTTGTTCTTCAATATACTACGATATAATTATGGTATTACATTAAACGACACGAGCTATTAAAATTGTTAAATTTTGAGAAAATCGATATGAGAAATTATTTCATTATTTCATTCCGACATGTAATACTAATTGGATTTTACTTTGTTTCACGTAATATAAAATCAAATTATGAATCCTAATATATAGGACTCGGTCGTACTTAAAAAATAAAATTATTTAAAATATATACTTTTAATAAAAAAATAAAAGAGTTATCTATAATTTATTATTTCAAATAACTTCTGACCTAATTCTTATTTAATGTAATAAGTTTTTTTAATCTAAAGTACGACGTTTCGTATTATCTAGCATTTGTCGCAAATACGACATTTCAAGAAGAAATGTGAAGAAGAGCGACATGCGACACGGCTATCTACCTGTCTCGGTAAGAGAATGACTGCGTGGTGACTACGCATTAATTACCGTGACGCGCCGCGCCACGCCGTGTTGCCTCGTACCGCTCATTCGCGCTAAAACAATCCCCAAGGCTGCGCGTTAATCATTGTTATGGAAATATTAACGCATGTTACAAAATAAGTAAAATAATGTATTCGTTACATTTTTAATATTCTCCAATTAATAGGCTTCTCCAATTAATAGGGATAAAATGTCATAGCAGAAAGAAACTGCAATTTTTTTGAAATTTTATTACTAAAGAGATTTCAGCCATTTCTAGTATTACAAAAATGATATTTAAATATATATTTGATTGATACTTAAATAATATTTAAATTTATTATGTCGACATAATAAATTTGAATATTAAGTATCAATTAAACATATATTTAAATATTATTTCTGAAGTATTTAAAATTTAAGAGTTTTATATTCTGTTTACAGATTACAAAACTTCTTGAAATAAATTTGAAGCACATTTCTCAAAAATAATAATTATACCAACTATTTGGATTAATTAATCATATTATATGTATAAGCACTTATACAGAGAATCAATATTAAAAAATCACACACAATTATATGAATTACTGCTAAATATGGATCACAATCACTATACCCGGGAAAAAATATTTCATATATAATTATACATAAAATTGACATATTTTATATATAATATATGTCCATTTATATAACATTTTTTTTCGAGTATTGAACGTTATCAGAGAGACTTTCTTGATAAATTTGACATTTTAAATATAAATTCTGTCTCTGTCATCTATATTGATTTGATACAAAACATATCCAATATCGCAGTGCTTGCTAGTCATTTATCCATTTTAGCTAATTTTTCGCTATAATCGCAAAATCATTTGTTTTCAATAATGATTTTTTGTTAATAAAACTGCAAGGTCACTTTTTTCAATACTTGTTTTTGCTTTTTTTTTCTATCGAACTGTGCTTATCAATTTATTGTCAATATTATACAAATCAAACAATCTACAGCATTCGAAAAAGTTCAGATACTAATTAATGGTCATCAATTTTATTACTGACAGCGAACATATGTCGTAGATCATGTGTAAAGTCACGTGTGATCCCATGTCAGACTCTAGAGAGAAGTGAGAAAGGATTTGGACTGGAGGAAAGATCCATGACTTCACAACTTGACTGTTCAGTAGCAGCAGCAGTTCCGCGAGGACCACGAGCAGATCGTTGTACGTGAACGTTATATCGTCTTGAGTTTGGAAAGTAAGTTAGTATTATATAGTTATAAGAATTATTATATTGGCAAATAAATTCTTTTTTTATATTTTTGCAAAAAAAATCCCAGACAACACACATGTTCAAAAACGAGACATAACACGTCTCAAAGAAGTCTAGGTCCACAACCTTGCTTTAAGAGATCATCTTAAAGACATTTTTTTTTAAAAACATCTTTCTTATGTCTCGATTTTGGACTTTTTATTATTTAATTGTAAAGAAAAAATACGTGCAGTTCCTCTCATTTCTTTTTTTTTTCGTGCTGTTCGATCGACGCATCTCACTTAATTTTTTATTCCGGCGTACATTTGATATTTCGACTTCTTTTTTCACTTACGCAATTCCAACGACTAACGGAGAGATTTTTTTTCTGAAGAAGGTCTTCCATTTGCCTGATCGTCTCATAAGCAGCTTCCTTTTTCTCGCCTCCTATTTTTCTCAAAAAGTATGTGACGATGACGCATTCAAGAATCTATATGAGATACGCAAATATATGGAAAGTTGAAGGCTAAGATCCCGAATTAGGAAGATACCAATGACGATGAGTGATTTACAACTGTGATAGAATATATGCACGTAACCGCTATGAATAGAGTTGAGGAAAATATCAATTCAGTGAAAACTCGATGCTAAAGATAATAGTCAATTTACTCAATCATTAACGTTAATTGAAAAGTGGAAAACATGCTTTAGAGTATAATGAAGCTCATAATCGTTTTTTTAAGCTAGGAAAATTAATTTTTATTCTATTCTCTTGACTTTGTATAAAAATGCAGAAATATTGTATACTATTGTTCAACTTTTCAATTATGTTACTATTGTGTTTTATGAACTAAAGCGTGCGTTTACTTCAACCGTGGATTTAAATTTTGATTCCATTTAATTTTAGCTTTTAATTTTAATCTCATAAATAATTAACGAGCTGTGCTTTTGACAAAAACTTTATCGCGCGCGATCGAATTTGTTCTCTTATTTAAATCAAAGTGAATGAATATGTTTGGCATATTTTTATGAAGGAAAAAAGACATTATTTTTATCTTATTCTTCTGTATGACTGCGAAAAAATATTGAAGAATATATTGTATAAAGTTTGATTTCTCTTTATCGCTATTTGCGTCATAAAATAAAAGATTGGGAATCCCGAAGATGTCAGAATTTCCGGAACAGTGAAGCCTCCTGCATTTGTCAACCGCGTTTATTGCAATGCACTGAAAAAATACCTTTTAATAAATCATTTGTTTGAATAATACAAATATTTATATTGTATTGTTTATCAAATATAAAGGTATATAATATTTATTTGGTACAAGAATTATTAATTTGATTTAACATTCATTTTTTTATTGAGTAAATATTTATTTAAATATTTATTTAAATAAATATTTATTAAAATTTAGTACCTATATATTTTTCTCAGTGTAAAATTAATCATGTCTTTATCGACGCCATATCCTGCTTTCATTGCATTATTTATGTCTTCTATCCAAATTCGAGGACTTTCCAGAGGATAACAATCGCAATCCCATCGCTAATTTCACTATCGAACAGAAAAATACGTCGTGTTAAAGCGAAGGACATAGTTCTATTTTGCTCTTGTTGGAAATCGTATTTTAATCAAATTATAATTATTACCATTCCAGATAAAGCGGCCGGAAAAAAATACTTGAAAATGCGTCGTAATTTCTACAACGGTGGACTTACCTGCTCCTCTGGATTGGTATTGTTGACTTGTCTACTACTTGTCCTCTCATTATCGACATCGATTATCGCTGGTACGTCCTCCATTTTTTTTCAGCTTTTCATTATTTAAAAACTCAATAAAGAAAAAGGGCCAAAAATCAATCGTTATAATTTAAAGTTCAGAATAGAAAATAAACAATTATATCATTACGTTGAAAATATTATAAACTTTAATATAAAAACAAACGTTTCGATCGCGATCGGATTATTCTCAATGTTTACAAAAATTAGTCAGTATATGGTAAAACAAATATAAAAATTACATGAAGGATCAAGTAGAATAAATTATATACAAATTATAAAGGTACTTCGCTTTCTCTAATTGTTTGAAAACGCTGATGTGGACATAGTCGACGTATGGTTATTGAGCTGGTATCGGTATTTTTAACTTGCTGTTGAAATATCCGAAAAGATTGTACAATGCATGTTTTCTGTTAACGGAGAATTATGTTATAATAAATATAAACGACAATAATAATATGATACAATGACAGAAATAATACATTATGAAAAATTAGTAAGTTAAATTTGTATCATGTATATCGATATCTTATGCGAACGACAGAATAATATAATACAATATACATGACGAACAATAATAAAAATTAAAATTGTACAATGTATATCGATATATTGAATAAATAAATTTAGTAACAGCTAAATTAAATAGGAATATGTATCTTAAGTTATGTTGTCGAATTCTCAGACAGAAATATTATTAAATATTATTAAAACAGAAATAACTTTTCATTTATTCTTATAAGAAAACACATCGAAGTCCTCTTTCGATTTTAATAAGTTTCTAATATGTTGTTCTCCAGATCAAAATAAGGGATTTAATATATGGTATACCTAATATATATATTTAACATAAGGACTTAATCGCACATTCGGAGGGCGAAATGTCCTATAAAATAATTGGTTATTTTCTTTCGATGCGAATATGTATTCCTCTTAATATATATTACAATAAAAATATGTAAGAAATGCAGATTTCTCCAAAAACACGCAGATAGACTTTGTCGCTTGCGAGTGCACTTTGGATCTTTGATATTTGACCTCTCATATCTTGACATTATGATTTTATGACATATTCAAGTAAATACTTTTCTCATTATGTGACAATTTCTGTAATTATTATATATATCCGTTCTCGTTCGATTCTCCGATATAAATTTAATCATAAAATAAATACGTATATTTTATATTAAAAATCCATTACGCACTAATTATCCCGCCGTTATACCCTTTTAATTATTCTTTCATTATTCTAATTTCTCATATTAAATCATTGTTTCATACAAAAACCGAGCCCCGGCATTTACGAATCGCACGATTTACAGCACCGTTCGTCGAGCAGGAGGTTGGCGCCGAGATACCCGATCTCACGGTGTCTAATAACAATGTCGAACACAAATGTCCGATTCTCGCCTGTAGGCTGAAGTGCGTCTGGGAACAAGAAGTATGTATCCATTATAAACTGTAAATCCACATTTTATTAATTTTATTATAACTATACTTCCACTTTATATTTAGCATTTTTAGCTTTTATTTAGCTTTACATTAATGTAAATTTGAACTATCATGACATAACTATGATGATAAAACAGATTTCTTAAAAAATGTAAATTTAAAAAAATTCTTTTTTATTTTATAATTTTTAAAATTTTTGTAGATAATAAGCAAAGCTTGACCGAATATAAAAAAATAAACTATTATTTTTATGTCATCATAAAAATTTAAAAAAATCGACAAACCTTAAGATCGTATTACCTCTCTTTAATTCTTCTGCTTTCTTTTCATGCCTCTTTATGCTCTTTTTCTTTTTATATTTTATGTTTTTGTTACTCCTATTATCTACATTTTGAAAATGATAAAACATTTTTTTTCCAATTTTTGAAAGAATTCAATTTCATAAGTCATTGTATAATCGATTTATGACATTTTAGTTCCAGTTTAATTTATTTAAAAAATACGGCTGTAAATATTCAAAGATATATAAAGATACAAAAAAGAGTTAGTGTATTTTTAAACAAAATTTTAGACTAGATATGGACTTTAGCTTCACATAAAAGAGATTTGTGACCTCATGAAAATCTTTTTAAATGCTGTTACTGAAAGAATCAACGTTCTCAATAGGTCGATGCAGCCGGCTGTCGCATATGCAAGTGCAAAAATCCCATGGGACGTGTGAATTAGTCACCGTGAATTGTTTCCATGTCCCCCGATGTCACCCATATGTAAGAAGAACAGATCAACAATCTAATTTGTAAGAGAACTTTTATAAATTATTGATTCGCCAGTTGTTTCTCAGGAGCAACATATGTAAATCAATCTATGGGAAATAAATGTCTCTAATGGTCTAGCTGGATCTTAAGTGCTTATATAATTCTGTGTGAATTCATTTACTACGTATGTAGTCCTTTTAATTAACTGCGCGCCAAAACAATTTTTCAGTCTTGAAACACAAACTCTACTGAACTATCGCAATAATATCACCAGTTAAATTGACTAGCAATTTAACAATTCGATGCTCTTACGCATCTTAGAACAATCTTCATAATGCAGAATGGCATATTAAAATCTGTAAATAATAATAAATAAAATCTGTAAATGACATATTATAATATATAAATCAACCAGATAAATTGGTTTATTCGCCTATACAGCTGCCTAGTGAAGTCCAAACAAGAATATGCGATCTGTTGTAATCATCCACCCCCATACAACATAGAAAGTTTACAGAAATATTTCATAGGAAGATTATAACATTGCAAAAACGTAGCGAAATATTGTTGCAACGTTGCTACAACTTTTCAGCAATATCAGTCTTCAAAAAGATTGCAATAAAAATATCATCCTTCAAAAAGATTGCAATGAAAGCTAGCAATTCATTGCATCACATTATTGTATTGTCTATATCATATAATATTTTTAAATTAGAATTTTTTGTACTTATATTGATTAAAATAAAAATTTTAGCATTTTTCTTAGAAAGAAACTTTATTTTTTTACTTATATAAATCTTCATTTTCACATGCTCAAATATTATGATGTTAGAAATCAAAAAATTAAATTATAATTTAACTTTTTAAGCCCTAACATAATATTATTTTCTTTCTTTCTAAAATACATATTTCGAGTATTGTAACCTAAAAGAATTTCTTTTTATTCACCCACATATAAAATTTATAAATTTTTAATCGATGTCACATTTTTTCAAGGTTCTTACATTTGTTTAACAGACACAAGCATAATTTTTAAAAACAGCCAAAAATCGTTAAAATTATTTTTTATCGCAGACCAGTGTTATTCGAGAGTTTGATTGTAATAGACATCTTGACATTTTCCTTAGTGGAAAATCCATTTCAAAAGGGCAAAAAATTTCTACGGAGAATGTATAAATATCCTCATTCATAATTATTATATTCATAATTATATCGACCGAACAGAATTGCATACATATCGATTAGATCATCTCCATGCAAACATTGGAGAATAAATTACAAATTTGTTCATTTAGCAGATAGCAGAATGGAGTAAATTTTTTTTGCCTTATAATATGTCACAGAGTAATTTAATTTTATACCAAATTGAATAAAATAATATTCACAGAAGATATATGTTTTAACTTGTATAATATTTAGCTTCAACCAATCTACGACAGTTCACTTTATTTTACATAAATAAATTATTTAATGTCTTAAGAACTTATGTTATAAATGCAATAGAAAATACAAACAATAATGACGAAAAGTACAACGCAATCTTAATAATACTTGCATAACACAAATTTGGAAACTACATTACAATAAGACGAATTTCAAACTCTTATAGTATTAATACTGCTGTGTTCAAGGAGTGCAAGCTATCAGAATTATCATGATGAAAGAAGACTTCTTACACCATGAGCGTTATTATGTTATTTTACCTTTCTTACTACGTTCGAGAAGCACCTCCTCAAGTCATTATGTCCTTATTTTATGTATTATTAGACGTAAAATATCTAATTATACGGTTATTATAACGATAAAGATTGTTGAGTAACTATTTGCTAACATTATTGCCATGGCGTTTATGTATAATATATGATATCACTTATTATTTTGCGATATTATCCACTTGTTTGACTTCGGATGAGATAAGAAAACCTAAAAGTAAAAAATTCTTGGGAAACTCTAGTTTTATAAGAAGAAAAGCCTCGAACTGCAGCAGTAGTATCTTAAGTTCCTCACGAGCAGATCATAATACGCTATACAAGCTTAAGTCCGGAAAGTGATGTAAGTCGTATAGCAGTAAGAACCATTGTATGACAATTGGCAAATTATATTACATATATTACATTTGGATAATACTTCAGGTTTATTACTCTGTATATATAATTTGTTATATTGTGTCATTATTACTCGAATATTCGAACATGGCAAAATGGTTTCATGCAAAAGGATTAACGATAAATTACCTGACTAGACAGTCTTCTTCCACTTATTCTTTTATTGAAAGTACAATGGTTGTAACAGAAAGATTCAATACGGCAGAAATCTGTTGTGCTTTTTTCGAAACATCTATAAAATTAATTTTATTGGTGGCAAAAATTAATCTTTATTCTATTCTCCTGATTTTATAAAAATGCAGAGCTACTATAATATTCCTATTGCATTTAACTTTTCCATTATGTTACAAGTGTCATGTTTTATAAACTACAGCATGCGTTTATTTCAATTGAAATTTGAGTTGTGATTTCATTTGCTCATCACCTCTATTTTTAATTTCACGAATACTTTTAATCTTACGAACTATGTCTTTTAGTGAAAATTTTCTCGCATCATCTAGTTTGTTCTTTTAGACTAATGAATCAATATATTTTGCATATGTTTATGAAGTATAAAGATAATGTTATTCTTTTTTAATTATTGCGTTTTAAGCAGTGTGTGTTCGTCTGTGCAAAAAGCATGCTGCGGAAAAAATATCAAAAAGGTGGTTATAAGTCACTTCAAATACAAATAAAGATCGCATTTTCTCCATCTCATATCATGTTATAAAATAATAAAAGGTTGAGAATTCAAGAACGTAGGGATTTCTGGAATAGAGTAGCATTTGTTAATCGCGATTATCGCAATGTAAATCATGTCTCCGTCGACGCCATACCTCCATTTCACTTCCATTACATTATTCATGTCTGATCCTGGCTATATCTTAAATTCGAGGACTTTTTAGAGAACATAACGCTTTAATTTCATCGAGAAGAAAAATGCATTTCGTTAAAGTAAAGGAAAGAAGGAAGATTCGTTCTGTGTTATCTTTGAAAATATATTTTAATCAAGAAGCAATTGTTACTATTCCAGGTATAATAGCAATCGGCTAAAAAATTAATTGATGCGATGAAGATGCGCCGTGATTTCTGCAACAATGGGCTTTCCTACATTGTTATGTGGATGTTGACCTGTCTACTGCTCATTTTTTCAACAACGATCACTGTTAGTACGTCCTCTATTCTTCTATTTTTTCAGCATTTTATTATTTATTCTTTGTTTGACTCGTTTCCGTTCAATGTGCACCCAAACACAAAGAAGCACAAAAAACAAAATTACGATAAAATATATTTCAAAAGTGGATAGATATTTTCATTGTACATTTTGGTTTGCGCAACACTTGATTTAATTAGAACTTGTGAATATTGGACCGAGCAACGTAATCGCTCTAAAAAATGTCTAAAAAAAAGATTAAAGTATTCACTTCTAGCTTGTAAGTACTCGCTTCAAATTAGAAATTATCTTCTCTTTGCAAAAACTCAAATTAGAGACTATTTTCTCTTTGAAATCATTTTAATATATTAGTTACAAAACCATTTTATAAAAAGTGGTTTTTATTAGTTTTTTTATTCCCAACTGCTTCAAATTTCTCTATTCTCTAATATTCCTGCAAATTTCATCAAAATCAGTAAAGAGCAGAGCATAGTCTCTCTTATCAGTTACTTTATTTTATTGATAAAGTTTCATCTTATAAGAACTGACGCATTCATTTATTCATTATTCTATTATTTTGTCGATATCATGAAAAGTTTTACATTATAATCTTGTTCCTTGATTTGGATTGATTTTTTCAGCCTAACAACTAATGAATAAAAGATATTTTAATTCTCTGGTAATAATCATGAAGTATGATATATTTATACATTTATGATCCATTACGTACAAATTAGTGCGTCATTGTATCTTTAATCATTCCTTTTAATCATTCCTTTATTATTCTAATGTCTCCCGTCAACTCTGTTCATACGAAAAAACTGAATTCTATTTGAATTTATGAACTGAATAATTTGCAGAGTCGACCATCAATGAGATTGGTAAAGTGACCAGCAAGGATGCCACCAACCAAACGTGTCCACCAATCATGTGTGAGTTATACTGCGTCTGGGGATTCGAGGTATATATCTACTATATAAAACTGTATATCCACTTTATGTTTAACATAGGTATTTAATGTAAATTTAAAACTATCTATATTAAAAATGTTCAAAAACGTGTAGGACAAAAAAGGGGTAAGTTGGCAAAATGGATAAAAAATGACGAATTGCTAATTTTGCTAAACTAATAACAGATAATGGGTCGATGTTGAATTCATTAAAGGGTTTAGATAAAATAATAAATAGTTTTTTGTAGTTTGATTTCAATTTGTATACAAAAAATAGATAATATAATAAGAAATTTACATTTTGTACGCTCTCATATGTAATTTTATGTCTGTTTATAAGAAATGACATAAATATATGACTACAGTAAGATGACATATTCGTGCATATAGATTATGTTTGTTAATGCATTATAAACATGATGGCATCAAATTAGTTAGTTCTTTAATATTGAGTATGTAAATTAAAGTAAAGGTAATCCTCTTGACGTCTCCATCTAGACAAAATAATGTGAGCAAAATACTTCCCCTTTGAAACCGTTCCATTTTCATCTGAAACATTTTTATATTATTAGTAATATTGGAAAAAATTGACTGAAAAATTGATTAAAATGGGAACCTTGTATAGAAATGTAAAAGAGTTCGTGCATTTTTAAATAGAAATTTAGACTACATATAAATTTTTTCTTCATACGTAATAATCTTAGTTTATGTCGCTTGAAGATCTTTTCAAGTATTCTTATTAAAAGATCTAATATTTTACGTTAGATTGATCCAGTCACCAATTGTCCCATATGCTCGTGCTGTATTCCCTGGTTCTGCGCCATTTTTTGTCCGGAAAGCGAGACCTGCGAACCAAATTTCGATTGTATCCCCCAGCTACCACCATCGATACCATGTCCTATAATCAGATGTGTGAACATCACATCTTCATCAACAGTTTGATCTGCAGGCGAATCCTTACAGATCACCGATTCTCCACGACTATTTTTGTGCGACACACCAGATAAATCAACTTGTCTGCGGATGTACAGCTGCCTAGTGTAGAGTACCTCTAGTAAGAATTAAAACGTCTTACTAATTTATTTGTGTAAAGCTTTAAACAGAATAAAGAAAATTAATCATTTACTTTACACCATTTATATTCTTTACAAAAACAACTTTAACATCCCGTAACTTCGAAATCATTCGCAATCGGGTATACATTTATTTCAACTGATTTTCATGTGCTAAATGTTCCAGTTTTGACAGTTCAGAGACATCCTCTATTTATGGATTATTAACCGAGGATGCGATTAAAGTCCCAATACAAATACTTTGAAGCATAATACGTAGTACAATACGTTATATAATGATCATTATCTAAAACGCACCACTACGATGCGTTTTAGTAGCAATAATGTTAGCAATTAACTGCTTGATAATCTTTATCGTTATAGTAAACGTATATTTAGACGTCTAATGATACATAAAATATATAAGAATAGAATTACTTAACAGAATGTTTCCCGAACACAGCCAAAGGTAAAACAATTAGTCAAATTCTTTTTTTTTTTTTGATTGACCAATCAGAAAAAAGAATTTTACTAATTCACCGATAAAAAAATGCTTTAGAATATTTGAATCATGATATTATGTTGCTTTACCTTTGGCTGTGTTCGGGGAACATCCTGTTAAGTAATTCTATTCTTATATACTTTATGTATCATTAGACGTCTAAATATATGTTTACTATAACGATAAAGATTATCAAGCAGTTATTTGCTAACATTATTGCCACTAAAACGCATCGTAGTGATCATTATATAACGTATCGTACTACGTATTGTTCTGTGACTCATTCTTCAAGTGTTTAGGATGACATAAGAAGGAAAAAATAAAAAACTTTAAAATAAAAAAAGAGAGGAAAATTTTAATTCTATAAAAAGGAAACCTTCTGACTGCAGTAACAGTTTCTCAAGTTCCTCATGAGCAAAACATAGTGTACGTTTAACAGACTTAAGTCCAAAAAGTGAAGTAAGTAGTATAGTAAAAGAACCATTGTGATAATTGGTAAATCAATTCTTTTTTTTTAAATAATAACTTTCACGAATCTTACAATTCACGAAAAATGTAAGATGATTCGACGTACAATGCCTATCCCTTGTTTTTCGTGCTAGCGCATCACACTTTTCAGTCTTTGACTTCTTTTTTCATTCAAGCAATTTCAGCAACGAGATTCTTTTCTTCGAGATTCTTTTCTTGGAGAAGATCTTTCATCTGCTCTTCTTCTCGTAAACTTCCTTTTTCTCTTTTCTTTTTTTCTCACGAAAGTATAAGACACGTCCGGGATACGATACGCCATGACAATAGAAAGTTAAAGGCTAAGATCCAGAAGAAAAATGTCGAAGATGAAGAATTACCCACAACCGCCAGAGATCGAGTAGACGCAAGCAATCACTTATGTGAATCGTTGGAGAAAATATTGCTGATCGAGTAGAAATGGTACTGGAGTTAAATCTCTCGATAATTAATGCCGTAATAAAAATATGAATCGTATACTTTATGAGTGTAATGAAGCGATCGTTATCGTTTATCAGCCTTCTCAATTGCTTCATTCAATAATGATTATTCCATTCAACATATTATATTCATTCGAATAATGTTTCAAATTTATCTCATATTATTCTGCGTATAATTTCGTTATTATTATATTATGTCATTTACTCGAATGCTCAAACATGGTAGAACGGATTCATGCTGCAAAAGAACTAACTTATCTGACTATGACACTCTTCTTTCATTTATCCTTTTGTTGAAAGAAAGTACAATAGTTAAGGAAAAGGTTCAATACGGCAGCAATTGTTTTGTGTTTATTTTGAAATATCGATAAAATTATTTTTGTTGGTGACGAAAATTAATCTTCATTCTATTCTCCTGATTTTATAAAAATGCAGAGCTATTATTATTATTGCATTTAAGTCTTCACTTATACGTTATAAATGTCATATTTTATGAACTATATGCGTCTATTTCAATCCAAGTTGGGTTTTAACTCCATTTAACCATCGTTTCTATTTTTAATCTCATGAATATTTAATGGACTTTGCTTTTTAGCAAAAATTTCCTCGAATGATCGAATTTATTCTTTTACTTAGGTCATCGAATGAATATATTTGGTATATTTTTGTGAAGGATTAAAATAATGCTATTTGTTTCTAATTACTGCATTTTTTGCAGTATGTGTTTGTGTACACAATTGCGGAAAAAATCAAATAATGGCTATGAGTGGCTGTAAGCCACTTCAAATAGAAATAAATTTCGTATTCTCTCCATCACATTTCATGTCGTAAAATAAAAAGTTGAGAATCTCAAGAACATCGGAATTTCCGGAATAGAATAATCTTCCGTGTTCGTCAACCACGTTTATTACGATGCGTAGAGTCACGTCTCCGTCGACGCCATACCCCACTTTCGTTGCATTATTCATGTCTCCTGACTACATTCCAAATTCGAAGACTTTTCAGAGGATGTGATGTAACGTATTGCTAATTTCACCATCGAGAAGAAGAATTCATACTGTTAAAGCAAAGGATAGAGTTTCGTTCTACTCTCGCTGGAGTTTGTGTTTTAATCATGACGTAATTATCACTATTCCAGGTTATAGTGATCAGTTCAAAAATTACTTGACGCAATGAAGATGCGCTACAACAGTGGACTTACCTACACCGTTATGTGGCTGTCGTTGGCTTGTCTGCTGTTCAGCCTCTCGCTACCAACTACGATCACCGCCAGTACGTTCTCTATTCTTCTATTTTATTCAGCGTTGCATTATTTACTCTTTGTTAATTTGATTCGTTTTCATCCAATGTGCACACAAACGTAAAGCGTAACAAGATAAAACAATCGCTATAAAATACCTTTCGAAAGTGAATAGTTATTTTCACTGTGCATTTTAATTTAAGCAATGCTTAAATAAAAGATTTAAATGAAACTTGTAAATACTGTACGGGACCGCTCTATGTAGTCACTCTAAAAATTGAAGTGAAAAATTCACTCTTTGCTTACGAGTGTCCGCATTCAAATTAGAGTAACAACCTTCTCTTTCTACTCACTCTAATTTCTAATATACATTAGTGGCGAAACCTTTTTATAAAAAGTAATCATTACTGATTTTTTTACTTTCGATTGCTGTCGATCAAAGGTTAGCACAACAAGAAAAGTGTGCATTTTATTGGAATCGAATTATTACTTTATTAGAAATTATTAATTTTCACATATTCTTTTGTTTTAATACACTTTCGTTCGTTATGCATTCCATGTTTTTTCCTTTGAATTACTCGGAAATATTCACTATTACGGTGCTGCTTTGGAACAGTATGGCATGTTAGATAAATATAATAAGTGTGATAAATACAATAATTAAGTTAATAGTAGAAAAGTAGGAAAAGTTATTATCCGTCGACTGAAGCTACTTTTATTATCATCGTCGTTATCCTACACTTTTGTCAGAAAGTCCGGCTCGGCTTTTTACCCGAGAAAGCAACTAATAATAAATTATATTTTTTTATGCAAATAGAAAAACGTACTTGATCTACGTTTAAAAATCTTTTTTTTGTGTCAATTTATTGCAAGAAGACAAAAAAATAAATAGAGAGCTGCATTAAAAATTTATTCAGTAATACATCTTCAACTTAGCGCTCCCATTTTTCATAAATGTATTGTATTAAAATTGATACAAAAACAAAGAATATTTTTAAATGTAAATCATGTATGTTATCCTTCAATTTGCATAAAAAAGTGCCTGTAACCATTGTCTTTTTCTTTCTCCGTATAATATAAAAAAAATAAAAAAAATAAAAATCTGAAAAAAGTTTTTCATAATTTAAAAAAATTTTATAATATTTAAAAATTTTTTAATTGTTCATTAAACAGCTAGGGCACAATCTCTCTTGCCAGTTATTTTATTTTAACGATAAGTTTTTATCATAACAATTGAATCAATAATTTATTCTTTATTATGTTATTTTCTTCTATCCCATACAGCATCGAAAGTTTTCAGAAATATTTCAACTTTGAAAAGTAAAACATTTCATAAAAATTGCGGAATATGTCTGCAACGTTTCTAAGACAGCTCTGAAATAACAAAATGTCCGCGACATAAAATGTCTTGCACATAAAACCTTGTTGAAAGATTGATATATGAAATGTCATAGCAGAAAGAATCTGCAATCTTTTTGAAATATTACCAAAGAGGTTTCAGCCATTTCTAGTATTACAAAAATGATATTTAAATATATACTTGATTAATATTTAAATAATATTTAAATTTATTATGTCGATATAATAAATTTGAATATTGTTTATAAGTATCAATTAAACATATATTTAAATATCATTTCTGAAGTACTTAAAATTTATTAAGAGTTTTTTATGATCTGTTCACAGATTACAAAACTTATTGAAATAAACTTAAAGTATTTATCAAAAATAGTAATTATGCCGCCAACTATTTTGATTAATTAATCATATTATGTATATAAATGCTTATACATATAATATGATTAATTAATCAAAATAGTTGACGGCATAATTACTATTTTTGAGACACAATATCATATTATTTATATACAAAAGTTTTTCGTAATTAAAGCAGAACAAGTCACAATAACATCAAAATGACGTTAAACTTTAACTGAATCATGATTGAATAAAAAAAATAATTTTTAGTAAATATTTTGGAGCCATTTTAACATTATGATGATTTTTTGTTCTGTTTAAATATGTTTTTCAATTTATTGTATATGATATTATAGATCTTAGAAATATTTCTGTTAAAACATTTTGTACGACATTGCAGAATCTTTTCAGAATTGTTGCATATGAGACGTGAAAGGTTGAAACATTTCTGAAAACTTTCCGCAATAATCGGTGCTGTACGGGATAAAAGCGTCTCCATCAGACAATATGACAAACGTATGCCAGCATGAGCAAATATCATACAAACACATGACATAAGTAATTATCCATATTGAATATAGAGCAATATTTAGCTAATGTATGCGAAATTGGCGTATACGTTGGCCATATCATCTGGAAGCGCCTTAAGTATTATATCAAAATTTCATATTGTATGATCTTGTCTTTTGGTTTGAATTGATTTTGTCAGCTTAACTAATGAATATAAAAGGCACCTCTTAATTAGAAGAGATTTAAAAAATGTTTCCTCTAATGTATACCGAAAGCACGAAAATACGGAATATATAATTATCAGATATCGCGCTTAAGATAGCTTGAAATAAAATCCAAATTTTAATTTTATTCAATTTTTCAATATATATATATAATATATATAATCATAAAGTGAATACATTAATATATTGAAAATCCATTGCACAAATTGCAATTGCTGCGCCGTTATATTCTTAATCGCCTTTTCATTATTCCTTCATTATTTTAATGTTCAGTCTTGCGTTCATTCTATTTATACGAAAACCGAGTTTCATCATTTACGAATTAATTTATGATTTGCAGAGCCGACCATCGATGAGATTGGCACCAGGATGACTAGCAAGAATACTACAAATGAGACGTACCCACTTATCATGTGTCCCTTAATGAAATGCCGCTGGGATTTCGAAGTATATATCTACTATATATAAAACTATACATTAAATAAGACAAAGAGAGAGTAAAATGACGAAATGAATAAGATGATGAATTATTAATTCTTCTAAGCTAATAACAGACATTGTACCAATTAAACTCATTAAAAAATAATAATAAATATTTTCTTTAGTAGTTTGACTTCAATCTGTCCACAAAGATAAATAATATAAGTATAATAAGAAATTGTATATTTTAGACGCATTATTTATATGTAATTTTTTGGTCTGTTTATAAGGAATAACACAATTATACGTTCACTTTCTTTTCGTTACATTTCTAGCTGAAACATATTTTGTACTATTAATAATTTTGGAAAAAATTGACTGGATTTATTAAAATTGTAGAGATAAAAAAAAAGTTTATGTATTTTTAGATAGAATTTTAAACTAAATTCTTTCTTTGCATGAAATAATTTTGATTTGTAATGTGTTTTACATAAAAATTGTTATTGAAAATGCTGTTATTGAAAAATTCAACATTTTCGATAGATCGATGCAGTCACCGGCTGTCAAACGTGCCGGGATCCTTGTTCCGGCGTTGTCTGTCCAGAAAACGAGACATGCGTGCCAATCATCGTGCAGTGTTTCGTAGCGCCGTGTCTCCCGATGGGTTTCTGCGAGAAAATCACATCTTCATCAATAATCTAATCTGTAGGCGAATCCTTACAGATCACCGATTCGCCACGGCTATTTCTTTGCAACATGTCAGATAAATCAATTTGTCCGCTAATGTATAGCTGTCTGGTACAGAGTACCTTTAATAAGAATTAGGAAACTTTATATCGATTTATTTGTGTAAAGCTTTAAACAGAATAAAGAAAATTAAATATTTACTTTATACCATTCATGTTTGTTTACAAAAATATCTTCAATATCCCATAACTCCAAAACCGTTCAAAATCGGATATATGTTAATTTTGACTGGTTTTCATGTGCTAAAACTGCCGGATTTTATAGTTGGGACAATTTAAATTATTATTGAAAAACAGGAGAATTTCGATCTTTATTAGTCTATATAAATATATATAATCGAACACAGTATAAATCTATAAATATAATAATCTATTTACAATTGTGCGGACGTATTAACGTAATGACACCTTGGGATTTTCAGACCCAGGACAATCTTGCGTTAATGACTCACACATTAAAGAGGTAATGAAGACAAATATCAATAAAAATATAATAAACTCATTTCCCATACCTAGATCCTCGACGATCAAACAAATGTCCATCGATAAATTCATTATTCGCGAGTAAATGTTTCCGATTTCACAAAAGAATCGTTATTTTATGTCAAACTTTAAAAAAGTAGATTACATTTCCGAATTATCTTCTGTATTTTGTCAAAATCGTTTGAATAAATTTACAAACGATTTATAAATTTACATTACGTGAATGATATCAAACAAGTCTTTAATAGTTGTCTTTAGAATCTATATAGTCATATGTATGAACACCGGATCCAAGAATGTCGCATGCATTCGTTTGATCGTCAAGTCTGGACCGTAACGATGAATCTCGTGGACAATAAATTACGACGAAATATTGACAGTGAGATATACATGACATTGTTTTGACTACGATGTATACTAAACCATATACGACATTACTTCGCGTTTCCAGGTTGCACTTATGTGTGATTTTTGAACTTTTATTTATTAATAACAGCTAACAGTTAAGAACAAATTCAGTTACGTGACATAAAATTATTAAAGATATTCAAAGTTGTAAAAGCATAAAAGCGTGTTCTCAATTATTTAATATTCTTTAAACAAACATTTTTCGAAACCAAACACTTATATTGAGAAAATTTTTTTCTATTCTTTTACGTATATCTTTTTACGAAAAATTATCCCCTCTTACCGATTATATTATACTTCCCGTATATAAAAAAAAATGTTACAGAGATAGAAAAAGGTATAAGAATTGAAGAATTATCGATTATTATAATTTGAATACACCTGGAAAAAGAAGTTTAAAAATCACTATCGTACAAGGTGGAAATTATCTATATAAAAAGCGAATCGTTTTATGCTCCGACAATAGTGTCCGATGTATGAATATTCTCTAGCTTCTGCTGTGCCGCAGTCTCCTTTTCTTTCTCATTCTGCTCCGATCCTGATATCACGTAAACCGGCTGTTGGCTATAAGCGAGGAAGTGTTGATCCATTGGAAACATTTTCGAGGGATCCTTCAATTTCATCTGCAAGATTTATTTAGAAAATTTAATGATGGTCGGTATCGTAATAATATCGTAATAATTGTCAACAATGCTAAAAATATATTAAATGAAACTCAGATTAAGATATAATAACATAAAAGATATAATTGAATGGATTCAATAGAGTCAGAGATCTAAGCACAAAGATGGGAAACAAAGAAGAAAGAAGCACGTAACTGAGCCATAAGTCTTAGTTGTAGATTGACCAAAACATTGTGCGTTGATCTACACGACTACGACTCCTATTCCATAACTCAATTACGGTCATCTTTGTGTTTATAGACCCTCACTGTCAGATCTAAAGAGTTAATATCTTCAGCGAAATTTTAGAAGTTCCTACCTTCTTGCGGTACAACATTAGTAGAATGACGAGACTGCTAATAACAAAAGCGCTACTCGCTGCAAGCACGATCGTAGCCGTTTGATAGAACGGCGATTCCATTTGCGTGAGGATCTCACGTTGTTCCAATGTGACGATCCGGCTCTGCGTTTCCACAGGTGTGGAGCGATGCGTAAAACGTGAGGTCGTCGCATCCGCGGACGAACCCAGCAAGGACAACTTCTGAATTCGCGTGAGCTCTTCCAAATGGAACGCCACGTCTACTTTGTTCGTGCCGACGATCTCGAAGCTCAAGATTGCCGAATCCTGATTGATTTCTACTCGTATGTCTCTTCGGAGTCTCGCACCTAGTTCGTGCAGAAAATTCTCGGCCTCTCGAGCGAATCGCTTCTCGTCGCTGGCGAGAAATCGACCGGGGAAACGTAATGTCACTTCAACAGCTTCGACTGGAGTGGGCACTAAATTTAAATATAACAGATATTATATTTAAATTACAATAAAGCATTGTTATATATTTAAATTTATAATTGCGAATTTTAATTTAAAGAAATACATGTATGCGACTATCATGAGAGATCGGAGAGATCAGGTTCACAATTTTTCAATAGTTATATTTTTAAAAAAGTAGATGTAAGAATTTTAAACACGTTTGCAATACATCCCTTAGGCGTTAAAAAATATATTACTCTTGAATATATCATCGTACAAATAAGTTATATAATTTTAAAGCTGCGAAAAAATATGACAATTATTTTACTCCAGTTTGATTGTCACACATTATAGAATTAGTAGTAACATACTTTATGTGGATAAAACACAAAAAATAAAATTTGTATTTTAATTTTAGTTCTATATTTTAGGAAATAATAGGATATTTTCATATAAATGAAATAATTATTTTAATCATTCCATTTTAATCCTATAAATATGTAATTTATTTTCGTATTAATTTATACGTATATAAATATACATAATTTTTATATGAAAAATGAAAGAACATTAATATCTATATAAAATATTATATTTGTAAATTTAAAATCTCTAAAGAAATTGCTGATTCAAAGAGACTGTCACGTGTTGCAACTAATCCCGACTATCTTGGTAAATATACCTCACACAACCGTTTTCAATAAAAAAAATTATATTCACAAACTTTGTTACAATAATGATTAATAACAGCAGAGCGAAAATTATCTAAGGCATTTCATTTTCTACTTTTTCTATTTCAGGGTGATTGATAATATCATGCGATTGATAATATCAAACGAGAAAAAAAACAAGAAAAAAATTTACTCACAACTTCATTTTTCGAAAAAATCGTTATAAATAATATATACTTTTAGCGCAAACCATTTTATACAACAAATCAATATTATATCAATAATTTATAGTTAAAAGAAGAGAATCCCCTATCATATATTAATACTTAATGTGACCAGATATTTTTAGATCTAAAATAGGAACTTCATTAAGTGGGATTGAGAAGGAGATAGATATGGATATAAAGATGAATACAATAATAGCAATTTATTTTTAAAAAATAATACAATTGTTTTTATATTTAATTTCAGTCTAAATTATTTGTTTTAATAAGGAAGGTAAGCTCTTAAAAAATATATAAAATTCTTAGCAACTGAAATCAAAATTAATTTTTGTTATTAATATACTTTTAATTGATTTTAGAGTACAAACTCAAAGTTCAGTTTTTTCTGCGGTCCATACTTCGTTCATTGCAGAGAAAATTCATTCAACTGCTGCATTACTTCCTGGAAGCGATAATACATATTCTATGATTCTATAATTTGGCAAAATATAAAATATTTTTCAACGAGACTTTTTCGTTACTTTTTGCTAAAATCGAGGCATTTAACATGTTTGGAACAGCGGGACTATCCCGCCGAAATCGGAACATCTGGTCACATTACATATATTGATTGAATTACCTATAAGCGTTGATTTTAACAATCATTCCCTGTACGATGACAACTGGCTCCAGTCTCCTCTATACTAATCCTATCTTTTGTTTTATTTTGTTATTTCATATTTATATAAATTGAAAAGTTAAAAAATCTTAATATAAAATTTTAATTTTAATTTAACTCATATTTTAATCGTATACTTGTCAAATTATTGCAACTAGGTTTTAGTTAGAAAAACCTTCCACTTACGGCAAATGTTAGTTCCCTTCAAGAATGGCTCAGATCCAATTAGTTGATTGCCGGCTTCATCCACGCACCAGCAAGTATCACCAACGCATTGTGTAGGCTCAAATCTACCCTGTGAGTCGCATATCGTAGGCACGTGACCTTTGTTCTTCATCGCCTGACATCTGGTCCCGAGAATCTTTCCCGTTTGCCGTTCATCCGTTTCCAAGTTCAGCAGAGCGTCCTCCATAATCGCTTGAATCTCACGATCTATCTCCTGCGACTCCGGTCTTCTGCCGCCGCGTCTTGCTTGACGGAAGTTACACTTTGGCTCGGCGGCCCGGGTGAGCGAGCCCTTAATTGGCTGGCCCTTACGATTCACGCACCAGCAGACACCAACGTGCTCCAGACACTGCACCGGTTCCCACGTTCCACTGTCAGGATTGCACTTGGGCAGGAAAGTGGGCTGCTTGAGTCGTTGCGACCGCTTCAGATTCTTCTCGCGCAGCCTCTCGCACTGCGACAGTACAGGACATACAGTGTCGCACACCAGTCGACTGGAGAAGTCGTTGTGGCCAACGGTGCACTCGTTCTTGCGCCGACATTCATTGCGCTCCGGATCGAAGAACCATCTCTCGGTCTCGTTGAAGCCAACGCTCGGATTGCAGGGTATTCTTCGGGGTGACTCGAAGCAGACTTCACGCGGTTTCGGACAGCACACCGCGTACTCGTTCAACGGCGACAGCTCGCACTTGTGCGTCGAGGGGCAATGATGACCATGTGGCCCGCAGGTGGCGATCGAGCCATTTTGCTCGAGCAACGGCGAGCTGTTCGGGCACGGGTTGTCCTTCTTCGGCAAGCAGACTGGTACCGGGGGACATGGCGGTGCGCTACACGCGACCTCCACCATCCGGCACGCCTCATTCTCGCCGCGGCAGGTCACGCTACGACACGGATCGCGGCACGAGCACGTCGGGCAGCCTGTGTCCGCGTCCAGTTCGAAGCCATCCGGACAGTCAAGCTTGCAATCGATTTCCGGACATCTCAAGGGTGTGTTACAACGCGGCACGATTCCTTCGAGGACCCGAGTGCCCGCCGCTTCCTTGCCTTCCTCATCCACGCACCAGCACATACCGTTGTGACATTGCACCGGCTCGAACGCGCCGTTGGAGTCACACCTGGGTATATAGATCCTTCTCGCGGGCTCGCCTGATTCCCTGGCAGCATGCTCAGCGACCGCGCGAGCATGCTGGCAAGCCGTGGCCATGAACGGCGCCACACATTGCGTGCCGCAACCGGTCGAGCAACATTTGTCGCCGGATGAACACTCCTGATCATTGCTGCACTGCAGCTCACAGCTCGATGAGCTCGGAACGAGGTACGGGCACTGGCCCGGTTTCGTCGTGAGACACGCCGGCACCGCCGGACAGTATTCGTTCGGACCACAATTGACGTCGATCATCGTGCAGGTCTCGTGCGAACCGCAGGTGACATCGCGGCATGGCTCGTGACAACGACATTGCTCACAGCCGGTTGTGTCCACTTCGTAGCCGTACGGACAGATTAGATTGCAGTACAAACGCTTGCAAATCTGCGTGAGTTCCCTGATGGCTTCACAGTCGGTTGAAGCGACTGGATCCAGGTCGGACTTTAAGATCACTCCGCGATGGTTCACGCATTTACAGCTGGTATTGTTGTAACACTGCAGAGACTTGTAACCGCCATCCTCTTCGCACTGAGGTGCCAGGATTGCCAGGGACATTCCTTCCCTCGTACCCTCCATGCGATCGTTGAAATCCCGCAGATACTCGCACACTAAAAATGTTTTCTTGTGAAATTCGTGGAGTAAAGCTTGACGTTTTCATGATTCTAATTTTTGAACATATAGTTTCAATCCAATTTATCGTTATTCTCATTTATCGTTATTAATGATTAAATATTATTTATGATGATACCCCAGTAAGCAAGAAACATTTTTGAAACATTTCGACAACATTGCTACAATATTGTAACAGGGAATGGGGAAATAATTTTATTCCTGATTATTTATTATATAACGGAATTACTTGTGGGTGCCTTTGCAAGGTTTGATGTTTCCATACAGCACACCGATTGATCGGCTTCCTGTACCATCGTGCATTTGTAACCGTCGGGGCAAGTTTCATTCGTAGAACAAGTCACGGCGTTTCCATCTTGATCGATCAGCGGTGTACCGAAGATGCAGGGACTCTTATAGGTCTTTCTGGGTTTACATTCCGGTTTTGTAGGACATAGAAAATCGGGACAGCTATTCTCCTGCTTTAAGACACATTCTTGTCCTTCAGGGCACGGAAATCTATAAAAATAATCGTTTATCAAGGGAAAAGTTAATATCAAGTGTTAATATCGATGCTGGATATTCGTGTGTAAAACCGATATAATTACAATGAGTAAAATATATCAAATAAATAATTTATAATTCATTAATTATTACTGTGTTGTGATGCTTACCCTTCGCATGGATCATCGCACTCGCAAGTCGAGCAACCGGAAGCGTCCGTTTTGAAGCCGTATTGGCAAACCTGGGCGCACTGTTGAGACGTGCAAGACGCCGGAAGCGAACGTGCTTTGCTTATCGATCTACAATCAATCTTTTCGGCGGGTCCCATAGAGCCGGATATTTTTCTGCCGTCACCGTCTACGCACCAGCAGACGAGGCCATTTCTCGAGCACTGCCTCGACTGGAAACTTCCATCTGCATAATTATTTCGTATTTTAGAAGCTTTATTCGACCACAAATCAATCGATAGGAATATTTGATGGCCTGTTCCTCACCTTCCATGCACTGCGGAATGTAACCGCGACCCTGGCGCTCGGAGACGCTGAGTATCTCGGCAAGCATGCGGTCGTGATGGCATGCGGTAAGATCCCCGGGTATCGTGCATACGTTACCGCCGCAATTCTTGTTGCTGCAGCACTTTTGGGGCCCGGGGCAGTCGAGGTCATAGCGACAGGTGGACCCGCACGAACCCATCGTTGATTCCTTTGCGGGACACGTGCCGGGTCGCTGTATCTTCACACTGGCCGGACAGCAGACCCCATATTCTTGTTTGTACTCCACCAGGCAGCTGTACATCGGCGGACAAGTTGGTTTACCTGGCGTGTCGCCGCAAAGAAACGGCCGCGGTGAATCGGTGATCTGCAAAGGTTCGCCTGCCGGACAGATTGTCGATAAGGACCTGGTCTTCCGACAGCTGGGTACCGGAGGACATGGTTCTCGAATACAATTCACGGCGATTAGCTCGCATGTCTGTCCAATTCCCGGACAAGTAACGCCGCGACAGGGATCCCTGCACTCGCATTTGGGACAACCGGTGACCTCATTGATCTATAGAAAACGTTAGATATTTTATTTTAAAAGCGTTTGAATTTTTCAATATCAGTATTGAAAAGATTTTCATGCGAAAAGCATCATAAACCAAAATTATTTGACATGAAGCAATCAAGAATGCATCTAGTATAAAATTCTATTTAAAAATATATTACAAATTCTTTTTGTATATCATTGAATATTCATAACAGCCGTACTTTATTTACTAGAAATTAAATGTCATAAATTGACATTCGCGAAATCGAACTATCAACAATTTATACGGAGGAAATGTTTAAAAGTTTAACATTTTCAAACTGTAGGTAAGTGATAACTGCAGAAGTAACAAAGATGTACTTCGACACAAAAAGAAAGTACTTGTTCTTGGACATTTTCAACACTGATACTTGTAAATTGAATGCGACAAGCGTAAAGTGAATTTATACTTCGAATCCCAAAGGACAGAGCATCCGACAGCTGTGAGCTGGACAACTGTGAGGTTTGTCGCAGTCGACGACACTCTTGCTGGGCGCCCTGGTGCCAGGTATTTCGGCGCCGACCTCGTCGACGCACCAACAGCTGCGACCGTGAGGCTCGCATTGTATCCTCTCAAATTCGCCGGTCTCATTGTTGCATCGCGGGATGAACTGTTGAGGACCCCGGGCGCCGAGGGCCCGCGACCTCCTCACAGCCGCCAACTCCAACTGCTCGCATCCGGTCAGCTCGCCTGCGACGCAGCGGAGACCGCACGCAGTCTTGCAGCAACGTTCTTCCGTGCCTTGACATTGATAGTCATTCTCGCAGGCCGGTGCCCTCGATGGACACACGTTCTGTTCAACGAGGGACGGACATTGACCGGCGACTCGCAACAACGGCTCTGCAAATTATGCGATTCGTAAACCAGAGAAACTCGATCCTCGTATGACGGCTTTAAAATAAGGAATTAGAATAATTTTACAATTTGTAAAATACATTTTAAATGTAATTTCCTGCTTTAGTATTAGTTTTAGTATTAATCAATTTATTTAATATTATTTAGTTACATTTAACATTAATTATAATCATTAATTTTTCATTATTCACTATAAAAAATATAAGTATATGGTGTTAAATGTATTTAATTCTTACCGTGTTGGTATTGATGTAAACACCAACATCAACACAATGAAAATGATTTGGTGTGTTAAATTTACATTTATACATTTTTTAGGGTTTGATACCATACTGATAATTGGATTTATTTCACTTTTGCTTATGTTTTGGAATGACTCAAATAATGACATAGAGATTTTCGATATATTTAACGATATCTTGGATAAGTTAGATTTTTTCTCTGAAAATAAATTTTTTATCTTCTGGGTCGCAATACCACGACTTAGTTCGAAAAGGATTCAATGATATTTATGATTTTGTATTCTTGATATTTTCGACATGTAGAAGACAAAGAACTTTTTTAATTAATATCCGGAAATATCAGGTTCAAAAAGTAGTGTTTCGTTAGTCAAGAATAACAGAAATTTTAGATTAGAGTCAATCAAAATTATTTAATTCTTGGTGAAAAATAAGTTAAAGATAGAAATTTTTGATCGAAAGCGGAGCAATACAAAGCGTATACCAAGCACCGTATTGAATCCGGATTTAAGCTGGCTTAATGAGTTACCTACATTAAGAAGCACTTTGATAATGGAGAAATAAGGCGCTTCCTCAGATGAGAAGTCAAAGTGACGTTTTTGATCACGCTCGGACTAAAAGTGTAGCACACCGATGATGATAATAATAAAAATAGCTGGAGTCGATGGATAACGGTTTCTCGGCATCCTACTGCCACACTTACTATACTTACCTAACATGCTACGAGAGCGTTTCAAGAAGGCACCGTAATAGCGAATGCCTTTGAGTACTCAAAAAAGAAAAAATAAAATAAAAAACGGACAAAGAGTGTTTATAAATAGGAAAAAAAATATAAAAAGAAATATACGGAAATTTCTTTAAAAATCGGTAAAAACTGCAAGAGCGCAAAATTGAAATAACAAACAACAAATTTTTAACAAAGATTTAAATGGACCATTTTTAACACAAATACAAAACACTCTTTACTATAATCGATTATCCATTATAATAGTATCTTATATTATTTCCTTTTTTAATTATATTTTTACTTTTAATTAAAATCTTTGATTTAAAAAATTAATATATAAAATATAAAATATTGATAAGTGATAAGAATTAAAAGGAAATATACGAATAAATCTTTTAAACTCAAAGAATTAAACTTTCGTGCAAATTTATGCACGATGTAAAGGGAGTTTGCCATGCGCGTTCCGTTACATGACACATATTAATATGCGGAACGGTGATGCACGTTTGTTCTGACAAATGAAGAAAGTGTCTGGCTTAGATAGGTGTACACGAAAAGAAAATCCCCGATATTCTATTTAGGTGTCCTCTAGCGAAAGTTCTCAAGTATGATGTACGTATCGCATGCATTGCCTGTCAATCAACCGTTTATAACGTGTGCGTTTTTAGATGTATTTTTACATTGTCGAAACAAAGTTTCATAAAAATCTAGGTGAATTTTTGGGTAACTTTTGCCGTGTGTCAATTATCCAAATTTTCGGTTCATTGCTCGCGGATTTTCTCACCTGTTCAAACAATGTCATAAAATTCGTAATAGAGCACACAAGATTCTATTACATGCTTACACTGTTAATAAAATCTCTGCGTTTGGCTTAGCGCCGAGACACTTATACCGTGTCTCCAGATTAATTTTAACTTAAAGACGAATAGTGGACTTTCTGAGACATGTAAAAATGTTAAAATTAACAATTTATTTTTAATAGTGTATATAATTTTATACACACTCAAAAAAGTGATCTTGCAGTTGCAGCGAAAATTATCTAAGTACGAAAAATAGCTGGAATAGATAAATTTCTAGCAAGTATTGCAATATTGGATATGTATTGCATCTAATCATATAGACGACAGAGATAGAATTTAGATTTGTGCTATAAATTCTATGCGTATGATATATAATTTTCTATCAGGTACAAAGAACAACTATAATTCTAGCAGGAGCAGTAAAATATTTTTTTGCGTGTATGTGATATAAATAAAAAATTCATGTATATAAATTTTCATACATATACATATATATATATATAATGTATGCATTTTTAAGAGTACGTGTGTATATGTATAATATAACAAACACATACTCTAAAAACCCATTGTTCTTTATTTCAATAAACGTACAAATGAATTTAATATGTAACATATTGTTGAGCCAGCGCGCATCCTATATTTTCAATACAAATCTCTCGCAAAAGAGGAAGAGATAGGAGAAAAGATGAAGGGATTTTAATAGTGTAGGAGAAATTCAATTTGTTATTGGCACACAAATCGGATTGCCCTCGATATTTATTGAGACGACATGCATCCTGCTGTAACACATTAGAATGGGAATCGATTGCCGGAATACGAAATCGCATGGGAAATTTCCAGCCAACGATATCGCATTATATCGAATATACATACGTAGGTACCCCGCATTTCCGATCGTCTATGTCCACGTCATGTATATTAATGGCCATTGACCATACAATTCACACGTGCAATTCATGCTTGCAACTCTGACGTACTCGGATGTACGTACGACGTACGTGAAACTCGTAAAGCGTACGATTATCGATCATCAGAATCAATTTAATCTCGTCGAGTTTAGAATTCGAAGCTACGCGCGAAAATGATCTTTACGTTTCTACTCGTGACAACAAAATTGTTATACATCTTCCAATAACGGAACGCTAGATGTTATAAATTTTAACATTTAATTATTATTGCAAACAAATAATTGACTATTAATCCAGTAATCCTTTTAAAAATCAAATAAAATATTATTCTTTAACTTATCAAAAGAAAAAGAAGAATGAATGAAGAGAGATAATAGAAGTTCGTTTTTATTTCAATTTCCTCTTTTGTACGTACATAAATATTATTGTAAAAACTAATTGATTCGCCAAAAAAAAAAACAGATATAGTTATGAATACAACAAGAACATTCAAAAAATGATTAAAGTGACATCCGGTGCTGTGCGAATCGAAATTTGATGAAAATATCAATTCACTTTTGAAAGATATTCTCTCGCAATTGCTTTATCTGTTTTTATACGTTTTGAGTTTATATGAGACAGAGACGAGTCTAATTAACGAAAAGTAAATAATAAAGCGCTAAAAAAACGAAGCAAAGAAAGAGAGAGGGGGAGAGAGAAAGAGAGAGAATAGAGGACGTACCGGCGATGGTCGATGTCGACAGCGAGAGGACAAGCAGCAGACAAGTCGACACCCACACAACGGCGCAGGCAAGCCCACCGTTGCAGAAATCACGGCGCATCCTCAGCGCATCAAGTAATTTTTGAACCGGCCGCTATTACCTGGAACAGTAACAATTGCGTCTTGATTAAAATACGACCTCCAGCTGTCGCGATAATCGGATAGGAATCCTAATTACGGTGCTGTGGGAGTCGCGCTCGTACTCCCGCACAATCATTTTCCCTTCTCTCGAAACGAGAACAAACTGGAACTCTGTCCTTCGCTTTAATACGATGCACACTGTTATATATAAATAAATGACGATTCCGCGTTGACTTTTCTTTCTGCACCATCTCCGCGAAAATATCATTATCCGACGTGGAACTTATCTTTCTTTTTCGTAGTCAACGTAAGTCAGTGCCCTCCCTCCTTTAAAACCTGGAGAATAACAATGGAAGTTATGTCTCCTTATTCGTTATGCCGCGGGGAATATTCTAATGCGCTCTCTCCTACGTTATTCATGAGCCGAAGTCGACTTTAGATCTACGAATTGTCCAACCATTTTTCATTTTCTTTTATTCGCCTTTTCCTTTTTATGTGTCGTTACAAGCCTGGCTGCTCGTATCGTTCCTGTTCATCGCAGCGATTATCCAAGCCGCGCCCGTCGCGTCGTAATCATCCCGAGATGTTCCTCGAAGGCGACTCGTAATTAAAAATAAAAGTAAAAGAATCATAGCGACTCGTCTCTTGTCTACCGTAATTACAATCCTAACGTCAATATATTGTCTGATTGTGCTATATTAAATATAATGTCGCTGCTATTACTGGACACAGGAATGTAAATACATTATTGTCATTAATAATAACATCGTTATTATTACATTGGTAATATTAATTTGTGTAAATACCATTTAGGCCATCGATTTAATATTTCAAAATATCTGATTTAATATAAAAAATAAAATTGCGATGAATAATATTGTTTGGAATGGACACTTCGCATAATCGCAATACCGAAAATTATACTTGTGAATATGTGATAAATGTTTTAAATGTCATTTTCGATTCTAAACTCTATAATGCAAAGAAGTCTATCTCTCCCCTCACGGGATCGTCTTTAATGCACCGTACTTCGTGATTTATATGGCGATAGCTGGCAAGGCTGCTCGACGGTGAAATTACCGGTGCGTTGCGGCGGTTACATCCTCTGGGAAGTCCTCGAATTTAGGGTGTAGCCGAGAGACATGAATAATGCAACGATAGCGGGGTATGGCGGTAACGCCATGCCACTTCTTGATGCGTGATGGCAATTACATGAAGCAATCGCATCCAGATTATGCCAGATTAGTCATTAGTCTGTTGTTGACCGTCGGAGACGTAATTTCTACGCGTTGCGATAAACGTGGTTTACGAACGCAGGAGGTTTCTCTATTCCGGAAATCACCAACGAAATTCTTTTGGACTTTCATTTTATGACGTCAATCGAGATGGAGAGTATACGACCCGGATTTTATTTCGATACAGCCGCTTTTCAATTTTTTCCCGCAAAAGAATATATACTGTTAAAAATTCAGTGGTTAAAGATAGTTCATGCAGCACAGAAGCTGGTAGCAACGGTAGGTAGCAACTGCGTGTCAATTTGACACAATATAATATCAAATTGACACTGTATAGTGTCAAATATAATTATTGTTTTAGTATAAAATAACGATATGATTAAATAGGAGCAGTGGCGACTCACGTTAAATTAAATTTGACACTAGATTTATAATAATCTGTGCTGTAAGGGAAAAGATGTAATTTTTATCTTTCATAAAAATATGACAGATAAAAGACAGACATATTCGCGTCGACCTAAATAAGAGAATGAACTCGATCGAGCGAGAAAGTTTTCGTTAACACTTATTCACATTTTATTTAAGAATCTGTTAATTATTTGTGAGATTAAAAATAGAGAGGATGGGAAAATAACAATGAAACCAAAAATTAAATTGAAATAGACGTGTGTCTTAGATCATAAAATACGACAGTTCTAATATATAATTCAAGAATTAAATGCAATAATAGCTCCGTGTTTTTAGAAGAAAAGATGAATTCTCTCAACTTTAAAATTAGATTTATCGAGCTGTTAGAAAAAGCGCATCAGACCGCCGTCGTATTGAATTTTTCAGTCACAGTTACACTGTTAGATTGCAAAAAGTAATGATAACCCAATTCCTTAAACTAAATAACATTTTGTTATTTTTAACTTTCACGTGTATCAAAATATAAATCGATTTGTTTCTATGATTACTTTGTTTCAAAGTAAACAAAAAACCGGTCTACCATATGCATTTAGAAAATAATAAATTTTCCAAAGTTAAATTGTTTTACTTAAATTAACGGCATGTTAAATAAAAGCAGTAGCATGCTACAGAAATGATTAAAAATAATTCAAATTGAATATAATTTGATATTATGAACTAAATATATCGTAATTTCTGGCAATAAAAGAGTAAGTGAGGAAATCGATCCATAGTCAGATAATTAATCGTCAGTCTTTCTGCAGTATGAAACAATTTTGCCGTGTTGCGTATTCGTGAGAGTAAACACCACAATATAATGTTATAGTAATGTTATACACAGAATATGATATGATAAATATTTGAAATATATATATATTATTCAAATAAAATGTAATACGTCGAATGTAATAATCATCATTGTTGAACAAGCAATTGAATTCAGAAGACTAAATAATCACGGGCTTCATTACGCTCTAAAGTTCGTTCTCCACGCTTTTCAATCGGTATTGGTTATCGAACGGTTCGATTCTTATCTCCAGCACTAAATTTCTACTCGATTGGTGATATTTTCTTCAATGGTTCATATAAGCGACTGCATGCGTCTACTCTCTCACAGTTGATTCACCGGATGTGGGTCACTCGTCGTCATCGGCGTCTTCCTTCCGGATCTTAGCCTTTAACTTTCTATTGTGTCGCGACGTGTCGTATGGATTCCCAAATGCGTCATCGTCGGTACACTTTCGTGAGAAAAAGAGGAGACGAAAAAAAGGAAGCCTATAAAAGAAGGCAGGTGAAAGATCTCTTCCAGGGGAAGAATCTCGCCGTCAGTCGCCGGAATCGTGTGAATGGGAAAAGAAGACGAAGCAACAACGAGCATATACCGGAATTAGGGAATGGGCTACTTCGATCCGTTGGCACGAAAAGAAGAAAAACAGAACATCGGATTTTGTATCCCTTTACATTCTTTACGAACAATAAGTGACATGATCATATAATAAACATCAATATGCGATTTTAATGGAGACAATGTTAACAAATAATTGCTATTCGCAAAATGGCGTTTATGTGATGTTATTGTTAAATGTGAATATTTCATTATTGAGTTACTGGATGACCTGGAACTTTTTAACGGATCCGGATGAAACTCCAAATATGCAAAATTCATGAAATTTTATGGCATTTAAAATTTATTTCTACGTAATTGATATTTTAAAGCAGCATCAATTTTAAATCAACATCGATATTGACAACAACTGAATATGATACAAATTAAAATACGAAAAAAAATCTAACACTATAATTTATATTAATCGAAAAGCGCTTTTAATTTTTAAAGAGTGTAATTTTTCACACAAAACTCAAGAAGAGCTTTTAATTTTTGAAGCATATAAGTTTTCAAAAATTTATTATATTTTCTTCGATGAATATCGTCATCAGCGACGATTTTATTCGAATAATAATAGTTTTGATGTTTCACCCTGGAAATTGCGCACTCAAACGTAAAGTGCACTTGCCTAATGGCTGCATAGTAGCACAGAAACAGTTACCTACGCGCGAAAGTTATCTCGAGCTTCCTTTGTTTAATGACATCGGTGCTTCCTTCGATTCTATTGAATCATTGCAGTATTATTACATTTATATGCAATTGATAAAAATTATCGCATATCTCATAACAAATGTTATTTTATTCAGATTACTGTCGCGTCAATTTTAAAGAATTAGACAATTTCTTAAAAAATTTTATCTCTTATTCAATAGATATTATTTATTCATTTTTATTGTTTATCACTTTCTTTTTTTCACTTGCATTTTGTACATTTTTCAGAATTATACATATATTTGTTTTTCTTCTTTTTCTTAATAATATAAATACGATTTATTATTTATTATATGCTTTAATGGAAAGCTTGTTAAGTTGAATAAATTTCTTTATTTATGTTATCCTTCTTTCTCTTCTATAAACCCTCTATATCTCCGAAAATATTATACATTCGTTCGTTGGTTTTATCTAAAATGTGCCCCTTAAGCCTTTGCAATATTTACGCCTACGAATGGGAATAAGACAGAGTTACAGCTTCTCTCTCAAACTGCACGGCTTAGGTCACGAAATCCTGAATAGTACCCCTGAAAGTAGAACCTGCTCACGAAAACATTTCTCAGCCTAGTTTACGATACATTTAAATAAAATATTTAATTGAATGTACAAATACCGAGGGTTAGAACGAAACTCTCTCCCTTCTGTGATCCTCTAAAGTTCGAATATTTATGGCGCATACCACAAACCGGAGACGGGCCTCTCGTAATTGTCAGAATCCGGCGGAGGCACGTTAAATCTTACGCAAAATGAATATATGGAAGAACGTACATCGCATACTTAATAAGGAGGAGCCTCGTCGATAGCTCTTCGGAATTACGCGCGCGATTTATCTCTTTTAATTGCACAGTATATCTGAACCGCGTACATTGATCTTGCAGCAGTCAAAATGGCAGCCGTAGTCTATAATTATCTATCGCGTTATTAATAATGCATATATATGTTTCGTACATAAATTCGTTTTATCGTAATGCGCCAAATTCATGTTAAGCTTGCATTGTACTTTTTATTACTTATTATTATTTATTATTAGAAATTCATATTCTATATGACATCGAAACATGCTTTTTTAAGGCATTAAACAATTTATTTGTTTAAAATAAAATAAAACTACTATCAGTTGGTTGAGACTAAATATTGCAAAACGAATAAAGATACTAAAAACTAAAGATACATATTTTCTACTCCAATAATATTTTTTACAATTTAATCTAAAATTAGATTACTCTGTGTAAAATGTTTTATATACTTATTTATCATTTCTTATTCTATTCATAAATTTTCTTTCTTTCTTTTTAAATAGTCAATACATAACGATATATATATATAAGAAAAAGGTTTTATTAAAGGATTACATTTGAATTAAAAAAAAATAATTTTGGAATAGAAAATTTATAAAAACTATTAAAAAAAGAGCATATTATAAAGCAAAATTTATCCAATTCTATTATTTACTGAATGAAAATTTAAAAATTCTCCTTGCATGGAGATATAATCGATGTGAGTTCATTCCTGTTCGGTTTGAATATATAATGATGATTGAGCACACACACACATTTACATAGAATATCTTCAATAGAAATTCTTCAACCGATTTGGAATTGATTTTCCATCAAGAAAAATGTCAAGACGTCTATAACTGTCAAACTCTTAAATAATTAACGATTAAAACGAGGACCGTGGCGAACCAAGTTTCAGAAAAGAATAATAAATGTTGAAGTCACATTTTTTTAGTTAAACAGAAATTATTTAACAAAAATTCAATATTTAGTTATAACAATAATAGCATTTTAATTCATAGCTTAGTTATAAAATGTATAAAAATATATGATTAAAAATTGAAAAATTCATTAAACGATTATATTTCTTAATCCTCGACAAGAAAAAATTATATTCAAATTGGCCAAAAGATGTGATTGAAATTAATATTCATTGATTTGGATATCTTGTAAAGGCAGATGCATCCATGTAAATCGATGTGAGCAAGAAGCGTTGTAGGCCGCACAGCCCGCCAGTCGTTCCGATCTGATTAGCACGCTGATATAACATTCAATTTCCCACAGCAGGTTACTGATAGATTATACGGATACCTTTGGGTGATGTGCGTTCCAGATCGCGTTTCCCGAATACAAACGGCCGGAAGAGTAAACGTGCGATAGAACGGTTCGATGGACGGGTCGTTTTTTGTGCACCGTTGCAAATTTTTATTCGGCTGGAACCGCGCGCGGAAGTGTGTCATCTCTTCACAAAGCTAAACTGTAATGAAAATTGTAACGGATGTTCGGTTGTCAGAACCGGATTTCAAATAAATATAGGCGAGAAACCTAAATAAAAAAAAACTAATTTAAAAGACACAAAATTTTTTTAAAAATATAGAGAAGAAATATTTTAAGAAAATAATTCAATATATACCGTTTAATCTTGAATTAATTAAAATAGATACAATTATACTCCAGACCTACAGCCTTGGCCAAAAATATTAGACATCTATATTTATGGAATTTTTTTATCTATATTGTTATCTACAGACATTATACATAAATTAAAATAGTTCTTGAAACAAAGGATAATTTATGCTACATAAATCAGCAAATGCTACATAAATGAATTTTTAAACTAAAACTATAAATAATAAAGTGCTTAATATTTTTAGTCATGACTATATCTTATACATTATTTTGCATATTTCGATATATTTAAACGATGGACAGCTTAATAATGTGGAGCAGTCTTCTGTCAAGAGAGACATCAGTTTCGCTATTCCAAATATATACATATAATATATTTGGAGTAATATACCGAAAATTTTGAGAATTAACTTATGTATTATTCCGCTGTTTGAAAAACACATTATTCCACAATAGAAATAAAAGAAAATAGAGAATCAAAAGCAAAAATAAATTCCAAAATAACATTATCACAAGATCAAATAATATAAATTGTGGAATAAATCGTGTTCCTTGAAAAAATAAAAATCTAAATAGCAAAGAGGATAAAAGAAGACATTATGAAAAACATTATATTGTCTCGCGTGTAGTGTTTTTTCAACCACCAACTGATGTTGTTTTTCTTGTAGCAACAATTTTCGTGTTATGTTTGAATTAATAGTATACGTGAATAACAGAAATGTAAATATAATAAACAAATAAATAAAATTACTTAAAGCAATTTGAGTTTTATCACGATTCCACATATTTTAATCGAAATAACATTTGTGATTCCCACAAGATGTTGCATTCGAATGCGACATACTTTTTCGTAGAGCGTGTGAACTATCTTGTTTTATCGTCACGTAATCCCTGTGACGGAAACCAAAGTGCATACAAAGTCGGGACGCGCGAGTTGATGCGAGAAAAAGAAAACCTCCACCACGAGATAAAAATCACTACCGACTACTGGCCTCGGGTCGACGTTACACCGAAACCAACGACGACGACCCATGGATTTCTACCTATGGACGCTTTCTCCCGCGGGACAAAATGCCAGAGAAATTCTCTCATTCGGTCGAGTCCTTTTTTTCCAAAAACATCGCAATGTTTTCTGTAACATCGCATCACCGCCAGTAGTTTAAAAAAATTAACAATCTTTGTTTCAAATCGTATATGTATGCATAGAATTTTGTATGCATAGATTTTTGCATCAGATATTTCGTATCAGATGCAAAGTCAACAAAATCTTTTAAAATTTGCGAAAGTTTAAGAAAATTATGAAATTTAAATCACCAAAATATTAAGAAAATTTGTTTGGCCTTTTTTTTATATTTTGAGAAAATATGTAAATATTAAACTTCAATATAATGTAGTTGGAAAACATAATTGAAATAATATTCCTTATATATCGATTTATTACGTATATATATTCCATCTCTTTAATATTACATGAAGTCTTCGAAATAAAACGGAGCTGTGAGTGATCGAAATAGAAAAAGGCACTTTCAATTTCAATTTTTATTTTATCGTCGTCAAAGCGGACTGTAGGCAACAAATCATATTTAAAATTTTCTATATTCGAAGCTGGCTTGTGAACAAAAGAAAAAAATGAAAGAGGTATAAAGGATATAGACCGACGTTCTCTCCTGTCGGAAGTTACGAGCGCGCCGCTATTTTCCTCGCGCAACGCTATTGGAAATTCTTTGTGTGCTTTTGAAAGTAACGCGACGGGTGTTATCAGCCAGGCGACTACAAAGTACTGCAGATTGCTGTAGAAGAGCACAGAGGAGCATTGAAAAATTTCCTTTCGCCAAAATTTTGATACTTCATCTCGTCGATCGAAACGTCACATCTTGTTATTCTCTTTGAACAGCCAATACAGACCAAGTGCTGCAAATAGTTAAGAAATGAAATTCACTCTCTAAATTTCTTGGAGTGAAATCTCACTCCAAAAAAATTAAAATACTGTCACTATTCAAAGAGAGTGAAAAATTTGCCCTCTTGAATAAAAGCGGCAGATTTTCACTCTTTTTTTTAGGAGAAATTTTATACTTTTGGAATGAGATTTTTTCATTTGTGAAATAAATCTGATTCCAAAAAAAGAGTAAAAATCTGCCACTTTTATTCAAAAGTGCAAATTTTTCAATAGTGGCAGTATTTTAACTCTTTTGGAGTTTGAGATTTTACTTCAAGAAATTTAGAGAATAAAAAACAAAAATTAAAATATTAAAATGACTTTATTTTGATTTTCAACGTCAATAAACTGTCAAGTTTTGTAACAAAAAAAATCATCATTTTGATTATCTCCTATATAAAGAAAAATTTCTGTATAAAGAAACTTTCATGATGTCAAAAGAGATAGTCATTTTGACTTTCTCTGGACTTGATGTGTTCTTTGGGAAAAATTCGAATTTGCAAAAGTTGTGTACAAGTAAGATTTTCGATCAAATTAATGGAACTAGAATAAAAACCGTTAAAATAGAGGGTTGAGAAAATAAAATCTTTCACTCGATCTTACAAGGGAAGTTTCACAACTGTTCGAAACCGATTTGATTCTCCATGAAATATGTTGTTAAACACGAAAATCTAAAAGACACGTATTTTTTTATACATGCATTAACTCATGTTTAAGGGGTGAAACGCCCCTTTGAAAAAAAAAACGGTATTTCTATTTCGAGCCGAATACTGTTGGAAGTAGGTATAAAAGATGGAAAAAAATGTTTTAAACAAAAGTTGTACGGTTTCAAGAGTACTTCAATATTATGAAGAAAAAAAATTTTTTTAATAAACGTATAAAAAAATACGTGTCTCTTAGATTTTCGTGTTCAACAACATATTATATATCATGGAGAATCAAATCGGTTCTGGACAGTTGTGAAACTTCCCTTGTAAGTATTGTGGAACACATTACGACACGTTGCGACGAATTTAATTCGGTTACTACATATTAATGCTCGCAAGTTTGAGCATGCCTGTGTTTTACTCTGTCGAAAGTTTCTCGGAATAGTGATGGAACGAGTACGCGTGAAGAAAAAAAAAAGAAACTGCTTTCACGTCCGCGACGTGCGAGGATATCGCGGAAACAGAAAACGTTATACAACGCGGTAACAAACGGCGATTCTGTCGTGATTCGAGGCGAAGATTCCGCTACGCGACGACGCACTCTATTTGAAAATTCTTAGCGGTGCAATCTGCGCAAATGCACACGCGAGTGCGAACGGGCAGGGCACGGTTCGGGAAAACGTGCGTTTACACGGGTATCGCATTCCTCCACTGCTTTAGAAAGTATATACGCGTGAACGGGTTACACGGGGAATTAGTCGACTCGCACGGAAAAAATAGATTGGATAGTTCAGCAAAGCTAAAACTTGCTGTGTGAGTTCAGCATCTATAAGAAGATTTGATGGACAAGAAAGAAATTATGTCAAGTAATTATCAGGATACTAATTTTTTTGCTACAATGAAAATTTTTAATGTAAACAAGTTTTCTTCATTACAGCAGCAAAAATATGAGATATCTTAGTTAGCACGTTTTATTAAAAATTTTGATCTATTCACATTGGATTGATTTTTATAGAAAATTATCTTTGTATTAAAAAATTTGCTGTCCTATTACAACAAATATGATTACAATCGTTAACTTTGTTAGCTCTACAAATTTTTATTTTGTTATTTTAACATAGAAAATTTGAAGCTGTCAGTATATTACGACTGTAAATTTGCTAAATCAGTGAAGTTTTTAGTTGTTTTAATAAATCTTTATTTTCCCTGCTGACATAATACCGATTTGTGCAAAAATTTATCAAAAAAATTTATGATGTCCTGCGAGTGCATATAAATTACATAATATATAAAAATAAAATTTATACATCTTTTTTTCAGAGAGGAAAAGCACATAAATATACTTTTTTCCATGAGTTAGATGAAACTTTATTAAATTACATATATTTAAAAAATATATATATAATATTCATGTAATGTTGTGCGAAAAAAATGAGAAGTCGTGAAAAATTGCTTCGAGAGCCCATAATAAATAACTGAACTTTTCAGATGGCGATGCGTATTATATATATGCATACTTTACATGAAGAGTTTTACCGCAAAAATGCAGGAAATAATGTTTGATTACGATGTACTGGTAACGGATAATGGCTATAAAAAAATCTCGGATCCGTCACTTTCTATTTAAACGTTGGAAAAGTTAGGAGTACAACGACGGAAACTCGTTGTTCAGTTCTGCTATTTTCATAAATATCAAAAAGCGCAGTTTACCATTCATTTGTTTAAACAACAAGTAACTCTCGCAGTTTTGTATTCCCGTATATTCCGTGAAATATGAGTACGTAAACCGAGACGTAAACTTTTATGTAAAGTGGCAAGCTGAATATCGAGACTTCGCTCCGGAAGCGCGATTTAAACGCGAGCCATTTAGAAAAAGGATAAAGTTCTTCCGATATTTCCCTTGCTCGTGGAATATGGATTCATTTAAGCCTCATTCTAATCGCGGCCTGGAAAGTATTCTCTAGGAGGGAAAAGAATTTCTCCGCGCTCATAAATAAATCAGTGAGCGTCTCATGATGAGAAAGAATTTTTCGTGTTGGGAATAAATCTCTGCTAGAAAGTTACTGATGCTTTATAATTTTTTTTTTTTTATAAAAAATTGCATCGTTTATGTCACTCAACCAAATATATAAAACAATCGATTAACTCCATGCAACAATATGTATTTTTCCAGAAAAAATACAATGGTAATTTGATAGAATTATCGATAAACAAACAGCCGATTCATTTTTTTACTTTTCACAAATAATTCTTCTAGCTTTCGATTAACTACGAAACTATTATCTCAGTAGTTCTGTCAATATGTAAATTTTACGTATAACAGAAAACACAATTGTTATTCACTTTTATTAATTTAAAATAAAAAAAAAACAAATAACAAGTAGTATACGCAAAACACAAATACATTGAAAAAATTGCATTAAATATCATCAACGTGACATAAACGCGACATTACAAAATAAATAGAAAATATCGTGAAAATGTCATTAAATGTTAAAAGATTCGTATACACACATAAAGATATCGCAATAAAATTTATGTGCGCAATAACATATAAAAATCGAGAAGATCCTCAGAATCGTTCGCGGTTATCTTCGTTTATCCCGTGTTAAAAGCCGGAACTCACCAACTCGCGATCGTAGTCGTATCCTTTCCCGAGGACGATGCCGGCGAGCCGGAACTCCCGTGCACAATCCTTTCGACGTAAACCTTCGCGTTGCACTCCGCGTGAAAAATCCGTGCGATAGCACCGTACGGCAACGCGTCACGACTGCGTAACGTTTATTTACGAACAACGGCACGGCGACGTCGCTCTTTCGTGTGATCCTCCGACGCGCGCCTCTCGCTCCTTCCGTTCAGTCCGCGCAGAACGACACCGGTATACTGGTTCTCGGTTGGCCCGCCGCTCGACGGCCTCGTATGATGACCCCCTTCTAGAATTCTGTGGCCCTACTGACGACACGATCACCGACGGCGCGTCGCGCGACATCGGGATCGAAATCGATCATGTTCACGAAAAGAGGATTTCGGATGAAAGAGAGATGTTGGGAGAGAATTAACCGCGCAAGCCTGAGGGTTGCTTTCGTCCTTGTCTTTGCGATTAATTATCGGTTTAATTATAATCGTGGACAACTTTTTAATTTAAATAATTATATTAACAAGAAATAAGAAATTATATTAACAAGAATAAATATATATATTAATATGAAACGTAATTAACTTGAACGATTGTCGAACGTATACCTACATTTAAAAAAATAGAGTCCAACAAAAGTTCGAGTAGCATTGTTAGAAAAGATCCGCCTTGTCCGAATATGGCCTTCTCTTCACTCTTTTGTTGTTGAAATTCTTGGTCCATTTTAATATTATGAAATAGTTGTTGTGTCCGTTTTATTGTTTTATATCGAAATTTTATTCTGTTATCGGAAATAAATTCGCACTTTAATGGTAACGACTGCGAATTTCGCATAACGAGACGCTTATTAGTCAGTTGAATTGCTGTTGCACAAGCCCGGAAATGCGCGGTGTTCTGACCGCGACGCGACCGCGTCAATAATAAACGAGACGGATTAATCGATGCGAACGAATTATCTAGGAGCACTGTGCGACGAGATTCCACTTGTATATCGGAAAAGATGCTGCTTCAACATCCGATTAAACTTTTCTCCCCGGGAAATTCATCACCGCGGTCGTAAGAGAAACCAAAAAGAAGAGAAAAAGCGAGGATATGATTTCTAGATAACATTTTAACTGCGATTTTAAATTCGATTTTAATAGAAATGTTATTGTAATGTAGAACTCGGTCAAAATTTTTGCTCCACAAAAAGATACGAAAATTTTATGAACACTTGAGAAATAAAATCCGCTTTGATATAATTTTAAAGACTTACGCTTTAAAATAATGAACGTATTCCCAGATCTACAGAAGATATTTTTACAGTTTAATAAAAATATTCTTGATCTGACATCTTTTTAATTAATATTTCTCTTACTGTTTTAATCATTATTAAAATGTTATGATTTACACAAAAATCTTTCTTAAATTCAAATTAATATTAATTTTACTTACATTGCACGATAATTAATGTCAATTAAGAAAAATAAACCTATTTTTGGTTGATCTTAGACTTAAATTTATATATACATATCCAATTCTACAAATCGAGACACCGAAACTTTTTCAATCTTGAAACACGATCATAAACAGAACTAGAGTAATAATATCATATAATAAATTGATAAGTAATTTAATATTTGATGCCAATAATCTTAGAAAGATATTAATAATTTGACGTTAATTTGTTTAAGCACTAAGTTCCACTTTGACCAAAAATGAGTTTATTTTTCTTCATTAATTTATTCTCAGTCTAATACGAATTTTAATTGTTAATAATCAATGTGTTATAAATATAAAGATACCAAAATAGCTGCTCATCAATGTTACGTCTTCTACAAGCAGATGAAAATATCTTTCTTGTTGCCACGCGATCGACGCGACACAGATCGACGCGAAGACGACGGGCGCGTCACTCACGTCTTGCTAATTTTTAATTATTTTTTTTATTTCACTGAATAAATTGTTGGTATAATTAAGGCGCGAGTATGTTGAAAATTAACCCGATGCCGACTCTGGTAGACGAGGAATTCGATGCTCGCGCGCGACCCGCTTATTCACCTTTACGGTACTCGCGGTACTTTCGGCTGAATCGCGCCGCGCCGCGTCGGCGTGAAAACTGCACGGTGGAATGCAAACACGTGCTTTTGCGTTTCTTTCTTTAGTACTTTCGAATGCGTTAAATGTCACTGATGAACAATCGTGATTTTTACACGAGTCCGACGTTCTCGATAATTTATTCATTGGATATACTTACTGTTTATTCTACTGAAATAAATCTTTATCTAAATACGACGAAATAAACTTTTATTTCTAGCAAATAAACTATCTATTTTATTTTTTTACAATTAATGAGATATACTTCATTCAAGTATTGTATATATTTCGTCATCACAACCAAATTTTTTTACATTTAGTAAATATTAAAGAAAATGTCACATGTAATCTGCTTGCAAATATTTTGACTTTTTTCTTAGTGTAAATTGCCAGTTTCTATATATCGATAATTGTGATTAAATGGTAAGATTAATTGCGAAAGTAATAAAAATAGGATTAATGCCTGTTATTTTAATGAAGGCTGAATATGAATTCAGATTTTCGTTAAAATTTATTTCCCTTTGAATTATATACAAAACTTCTAATTTGCCTATGTACAAAAAAAAAAGAAAAAAGAATCTATGTTATAAAGAACATGTTTTCGAAGCAAAGGAATATTTATTTTTAAAGAATATGTAAAACTAAAACTCAAACGATCACGTTTAACATAACAAAGCGCGCGTTTCGATAACTTTACTTTGTTCCAGCGCTAATTTATACGTTTGAATAAGTAGATACAGATAAGGATTCTGAAACAAATCCTTTAAAAACAATCATTAAAAATTGAGGACAGATTTTTAATCGTTCGTGACTATGAATTCATTATTACCTCGATACTTCCACTAAAGGAGAATCCAGGTCGCTCAAAAAAAAACCGTTATTAAAAATGAATATCGGCGATTCTCACATGGACGTTGAATACAACGCATTTTACTTGCACTTTGTTTTACTGCGTGCGGTAGAATCCAGTCAAAGGTAGAAAGAAAGAGAACGCATTATATTAATGGCAAGGGAAAAAAAATTCTTCAGCAGTATGCACGTGTTGGTCTGGACGTTGAATTCATATACGCGGTGGAATGCTAGAGATTCTAGAGAATGAGTACTACACAGTGAGGAATACTAAAGAATGAGTACTACAGTGGAAAAGAGGAACACAACGGAGAGGGGAATCATCCGCTAAATGAATCGTGCACTTCCTAAGTGCCTTAAGCACGAGCCGGCTCGTACTCGAGCCGGAGCACGAGCGTGGCACCGAACGCTCATCGTCGAGAGAAGTGAGGCCCAGTGACCGACATTCCCCTCACTCTTGATCCTTCCACTGATTCTCCGCCCGGATCTCACAGTGACCTGAGCATTGCGAGCAGCCGGAACCGGCGGGCTCGCCGCCCTGAATTTCCGCTTGATACAATCGTTCGAGTACGTCACGCGTAAAATGTATCCGATATGTAAAGGAGCAAAAATATAATCGAAAGCATTGCACGTAGACAGTAAATTAATGATAACATAACAGTGTAAAATAATAAAACTGTAATATGAAGAGGATAAATATAATATAATATATGATATAATATAATACCTGAAATATAAAGTATATTTGATACTATTGTAAAAACAGAAGATAGATAAAATTATATAGAGAATATGTGTGAAAGATTATACGATTTATACTGGAAATAAAATTATCCGTTTTTACAAAAAATAATGTACTTTTACCTGTAATGGTATAAACATATTTTTACAGAGAACGAAAAATTATAAACAACAATAGTTTATTTTAATAATATATTAGTTTTTATGTAAATGTATAAATTTTCGTAATATTTTATAACATGATAATATCATATATATTATATTTGTATTTTTACGTGCGATAATAAAACTTAAAAAAAATTATGTCATATAATTTGTTGCTGACACGTTTACGATATGAATTTGAATTAAAAATCAAAATTTATTGCTAGATCATCTGGCTCTATCTACACACTTTTTTATTTGTACATTAAACTTATAATTTAAATAACGCTATCTAAATTAAAAGTGAGCTCATTTCTCCCGACTATGATTGGTCAATTATTTATGGCTTACGGCTTACTACCTCTAATGACGGCCCATTACACATGATACTCGCTACATATTTCTTTATCGGGTACAGAAATAGGTACAACCATTAAGAGCTCACGTATTCATAGCTCGAATAAACACAGCTCGGTAGTCCGCTTGGTCACAACTTCAGATAGAGATACACGAACGCCCCGTTCTAGTAAAATGCCTTTTTAAAATATCAAGCTCTCGTAAGATCGTCTTACATCTAAATGCTTTAAACCTATTTGGACGTCATAATAAATAAACTTGAAATTTGAAATTAACGTTTGGAGGTACGGATTCATAAAAAAAATCCTTTACCTTTATTTCTTATAATATTTCTTGTAATATACTTTACAGTGCTGTTCAAAATCGTTATATTCCCAAAAGACATGATTTAAAGTTTCCATCTTACAAATTCCACCTCTTACAAATTAAACAGAGTGGCAAGTCAATTATTGGAAAACGAAATAAGTCTGCTATCAATGAGATATATGACCGTTGCGAAGACTATTAATTGAAGAAACTGCCCTTCTATTAATATTAAATGATTTGAACCACATGTGTGTCACCCGCCACATCGCTTGACAATACTAGTGCTGCTATCTTGCAGTGACGCAGCAAAATTACAAGACATTTTCTATTCTATTCGTATGGCAACTGATATGATAAAATCAAAATGAATAAAAAAAATGTTCTCAAATATTGATTAATGTATGTATCTTTCATGGAATTTTGAATTTTTCGTCAGTTTAAATATGAATTACATTATTAAGAACGTAAGGTAACTATTGATCCATATGATGGCCGAAACAAATCTGTCGTTTAAAAAGTCGTAATACAATGAACATAATATCTGATGTAAGTTTTTCCAGAAAGAAATCTGAATAAAGACCTTTTTTCTGTAACCGCAAAATACCCTCGCGCACTACTGTCCTCTAAAAAAGTGGATATAAACAACAATATCCATTTTTTTTTGCGGTGTTCCTGATGAAAATAAATTGCTGAAATCGCTGACATAATTAAAATCTATCAAATTAATAGAGATTTCAACGATTTCAGCAATTTATTTCCATCAGGAGCATCGTAAAAAAATGTCCCAAAAAATTACAGTTAAATTATGGTAGATATAACCGTTTTTTTCTCTCATTGTCAGTATTTGATGATATATGAATATCGATCATAAGCCAATTTGAGCAAGGACAGTAAATAAAAAATTGAATATATTTTAATTTTATTTAATCTCTTATCTTTTGTTTTCTAAATTTTTTATATTTGTGTAAAAAATTATAATATATCTCTAACTAATAAATATGCAAATTCAATAAATTTTAATGTACTCGATTTTGATGAAAATTGACCAAACAATATTTGATATTGATGAAAATTGACCAAATATTATTAAACAATCAATATAATTGTTAATAAATAATGTTCTATTATATCCTCATGGTATTTTCAATTTTTCGAAAGATTCGGCCATTATATACGGTGTGTGCATTCGAAAGTATCTTCATATGCACACTAAATTACATTCATATGTACACGCACCGGCAGGAATGGTGTCCCTCGGCGTTCGGCGCGCGACGCTACACACTCGTACCGAAGTTCACACGCACGTGTTACTGGAAGCGCGGAGGAGGCGAGGAGCGCGAAGGAAGAAAGTAGTGGGGGGCGCTCCGATATTCCGTCCTTAGCGTAAGACGCACGATTGAGAGAGAAAGCGTAATTGGACGTGATATCGGCTCGCGGTGTCCTTTCGCTGTTTCACACATTTGTTACTAGCGCGAGTGAGATCCCCCGGTGTCTCCCGCTCGCCAATATTCATAATATTTTTATTATGCACAAAATGATGTAATTATGCATAAAAATTCTTAATACTGTAAAAAATTTTTGTGCATAATTACGTGTAATTTTGAGACTCATTGTAATAGCTTTGCATGCTTCCAGTAACACGTACGTGTGAACTTCGGTACGAGTGTGTAGCATCGCGCGCCGAACGCCGAGGGACACCATTCCTGCCGGTGCGTGTACAATATATTCAATAATAAGAAGGAACACAGGATTAAAGGATGTAAAAAAGAAGCCGATTTTTGCTCACAAAGGTGTAAGTAAAAGGAATAGCGTTTTTTTATAGATTGTTTTTTTATAGATTTTGACCTCCTGAATACGACAACATTAATAAAAAGTTTGGGATCGATAGGGAACACCTTGAAATATATCATGAACATGATATGTTTAAAGAAATTTCAATATTCTTGTTTACTTTTCAAAGTGTTCGCCATATGTCACGAACTTTTTAATAATTTTATTATATTCAGCAGGTCGAATCTACAAAAAATACTATTATAAATACAAAATCTATAAAAAACGCTATTCCTTTTATTTACACCTTTGTGGACAAAAATCGGCCTTTTTTTAACATCAATCTTAAAGAATAAATTTGTAAAATTTTGAAGTAGATAATGTTTATAAGTAAATCTCTTTTTATCTAATTATTATTTTAAAATCATTGTTAAATAAAATGATTTAAAAACAAGCAAAAAAGATTAATTTTACACAAATAAAAAATAATATTTACCGCAAGGTTGGTCCACCAGTGCCGGAAGTCTCTCCTCCTCCTCCTCTCAGAATTTTAGTTGACATCCTCTCGCACAGGACACTCGCGTAAAACACTCGCGAATAATACACTATAATAGCGCGCAGATTATAATTAATTATAATTAGGATTCCATCGAACGAGTTTTGTGAAATGTCTGTTAGTTCGATAACTTCAACGGCATTTCCGAAGCAAACGCGCGACGCGACGAACTTTCTGATTGACTCATGACATCTTAAGACTGATAATTAAGACTGTCTTAAATATAAGATCCGATTGAATACAGACAAAGAGAAACCTGAATTTCTATTAATTTGATAGATTTTAGTTATTTCAGCGATTTCCGTAATTTATTTCCATCAAGAGCACCGCAAAAAATGGATATCGTTGTGTAGTTTATATTTACTTCTTCGGAAGGCAATAATGCGCTGAAACATTTTGCGGTTACAGGAAAAAGGTCTCTCTCAGATTTTTCTCTGGTTTTAGGATTTTACAAAATGTTGAACATTTTATAACAATTGACGTAAATAAAATTCGGTGCTTCGCTCTAGGCGCTCTATACGTATGGCGCAATGCGACTTGAAGTCACTACGCACCACAAATCAATTATCGACAGTTGAGCACGTAGTTAACAGCGTGAGAAAACTGTATATATAGCACGGACACACTTCACATCCATTTTCGATATTACGATTTTATCGACAGTTTCATAAAATAGACGTGATACCTAGGGCGGAATCCATATGCTGGATTCACACTGCATCCGATT
>NW_017257230.1:902182-924738 GCF_001594055.1 Mycetomoellerius zeteki | reverse complement strand
TTTTCTACGACTTAACACCCTACGACTGCTACGACTTTTATTGTAGACCCCGCATAAGAACGGACTATGGATTCCAGCCCTATTGTGTTTGCGGGGTAAGGTTTGACTATAAACACTGGCCTAGTTACCACCGAGGGTTCGAACCGGGTCAGAATGCAAGAACCAACCAACTACAGTCGATCATTTCCCTGTAATTCGACCGTAACAGGGGAATGCTCGACTGTAGTTGGTTGGTTCTTGCATTCTGACCCGGTTCGAATCCTCGGTGGAAACTAGACCACTGTGTGTACATACTTGCCAGATTGGGAGATTTTTCACTAAATTTGGATGATTTTTCTTTCCATCGAGAAAATTTTTAGAGATATAAAATGTTTAGGAAAATTTTTAGGAAACTTTTTGGAAGAACGGTACAAAGAAATATCCAAATTACGGCAAAAATATTGAGAAAATCGCAATGTAACTTGTGGGAATAACTTTCGAACAGACCCGGCAACACTGGCAATACGGGTATTAATGACCAAAAACGAAATCGAACGAACTTCTCCGTCATCTCTGTGGTGAAGAAACCGTCGGTACAGTCGGTATTCGGGGTACAGTATTAAGCCAATCTCCCGGAACTGTCTGTGGTAGGCCTGGAATGCGGTCGATGTTCGTTAAGTGCGGAACGTAAATAAGCAATCGAACGGTCCTCAATTCCGTTCGGGTCGGTAGAAGATAGCCTAGGACAAGCGGAGAATCGTCCGTTTCGCCCACCCATGGTTACGTGTACGTTATTCCGCGATTGCCGTTAGAACAGGGGAAAACCGCGCGCGCAGTTCGCCCGATTAACGTGTCGCCGATTTTCTCGAAACAGTGACAGGGGTACGAGGAAGGTGCCACACGTAGGAAGAGAGGAATGGGTATCAGGGGGACAAGAAGAAGACGAGGGCAGGCCCTGTACTCGTGTCCCGCGCTCGTCTATCTCGACACATCGTCGTCCTCGTCGTTATCGTCCGACCGTCGTACCGTCGTGCTGCGATCAGGAAGGGAAGAAGCGGCGAACAGGCCGCGCTGCACATTCCTGTTATGCACGCAAAGCAAGCGCCCAGCGGAGTGTTCATAATTCCACCGCGTTCGTTAGTACCCGTGGTGGTGGAGGAAAGGGAAAGGGCAACCTGGGCTACCTGGGCGACGAGGAGGAGGAGGTGGAGGAGGCATAGGCGTAGGAGAACGTTTGACACAGTGGTAGTGGGAGAGCGCCCGGATGGATTGAGGCGCAGGAGAGGGTAAAAAGCGTGGGCGCGCGATTTTCTATATATGCGCGTTCACCACGAGAGCCCAGACTGCCGAGAGGTGATACCTGTTTAGTTCGATCTGTCGAAGAACACAGGCATCCATCCTGCAAATCAACCAATTACTGCCTCTTTCTCTCTTTCTCTATCTCTCTCTCGTTTTCCGTATCTATCTCTTTCTCTCTCTCTCTCTCTCTCTCTCCTCTCTGCCTCTGCAGATCGTACGAAATCGTTCGTCGATTTCGTTCAAAGATCGTCACAATGTTTTCGGGCAAGGTGCAGATCGAAATCTGCGAAGCCAGAAGTTTACGCGCGACTGACAAACAGAAGCAATTTTGGAAGGAAAATGAGGAGCCTTCACTGGACCCGTACGTGCAACTGCACGTGGACGAGATTAAATTGGCCCGTACTAGCACCAAGCTGAGGACCTCCGACCCAGTGTGGCATGAAGTCTTCACCCACAAAGTACGGAAGGCGACCGAACTAGGTCTCACGATCTTCCACGACGCGGTATTACCGCCGGATTATTTCATCGCCAATTGTGTCATTCCGTTTACCCTACTTATCAAAAACCTACATGACGGGATCAGCGACTTCTGGGTAAGTTTCGCCCGTTTGCGTTCTTGATCCTCCGACGAGCCTGAACCACGCGCGTGCATGTGCGTTATGTTGCACGCGTGTGTTGATAGGTCGTATTAGCCCTCACGGTGTACGGGCAGTACAGGGGTGCGTTTGAAAATCGCACAGGATTTGTAGAAACCGGGGGAGTGAGGGGACTGAATGTGGAAGGGGAAAAAAGTTAAGTGTTCAACGTACACTTTTTCCCTATCTAGCCGATCTAGCGTCGTCAGTCTGTGTGAAAAAGCCGTAGTGATCGTGTTTTTTTCCATATTCCATATATAGAATGTAATATTTTATATATAGAATATTGTATTCTATAAATATCGTGCACTATCTTTCGTGCAATTTTGAAAAAATATACTTACTTGGGAATATTTTAATACATCTTTTTCATTCACATATACGACTTCAATTATTCATTCCTTTAGTTCTTTTATTTTTATCTGTATGTGTACTGAATATAATTAATAATTTTTTAATTAATGTTTTTACACATTTTAAATTTAAATATATACCTTCAATCGTTTATTCCTTTAATTCTTTTATTTTTATCTTTATATTAAATATAATTAATAATTTTAAAAGAAGTGTTTCCGTGATTGTTCAAATAAAAAATTCACTTTTGTTTATTGTTAAATATTATTTACAATTTACAATTTTCGGCAATTCTATTTATACGGGATTCTTCTTTAGATCCTGCAAAGTAAAGATTTTACAAAGTGATTCTAATCGATGCATTTTATTGGAAATTAAGAACACTTGAACTCGACGGGGTACGTTATACTCCCGCGCGGTAACAACGGAAGTAAAAATACGTGCGGTAACTGAGGACTATTGAATTTGTTTTTTAGAGCTGAACTTATAGGTACATACATTGTTTGCACTTAAAATTAAATAAGTATATGTTTGATATTTGGCAAAAACAAAAAGGAAAGCATAGTTCAACAATAAAAACAAACCTGTTGATACCATCATTGGTTCTCTATTCGTGATATTGGAATTTATATTATAACAAAAATTATTACAGACCGTAATCATGACTCATTGATCTCTCAGTGTTTAGTTTTACATTTATTAGTTTTTAAAATTTTTATTCAAATTAAGCTAAAGATGTTTTCCGTTCGGTATGAACATCAAACACACGAATAATATTTTACGTATTGGATCACACACTGAGGAAAATATTCTAAATTTTAATAAAAATTTATTTGAATAGTGCCAATTAAACATTTACTTATGATAAATAAATATTTATTTAATAAAAAGTAATGATAATTAAGTCAAAATAGTGGTTTCTTGCACCAAATAAAATATACCTTTATATTAAGTGAATATTTAGTTGGAACTATTCAAACAAATGATTTATTAAAATTTAGTTTTTTTTTTTTTTTTCCCAGTGCAGAAATATTGAGTAGAGATTGAGGATTGGAGGTTAGAATCCGATCAATTAAATAATTTTAATTCGTTTTGTTTTAATTAAATTCTAATCTTCAATTCACAATCTTTAATGCATAGTCTGAAACACTTAAAGGGTTTAAGTCGATGTAAATATTAGATATTATATGCAGGAATAAAAAAATAATTGCAAATTTTTCTTAATAATTTTACTTAAAGCAGAAATATATTGCTAATATATAATTTTATATATAAATGAAACTGATATAAATGAAATCGATATATTCATTAATATCTTCTTACTTTATATAAAATTACTCTAAATAAGATAGTATATAAATGCTATTTTTATTTATTGCTGAGAAAGATTAAATTACCAACAAAACCTTGAATTTTGTTCTATACATACATCTCACATGTTTTATAGTTTCTATACTTATTTTATAAGTGTGTGTGTGAGTTGCTAGGTGTGATGTCTCTTTAATTTAAAAAAATACTGCTTCTTGAGAAATGTTTTAAACATAATCTCTATGCTGAAATTTTTAAAGTGTTTTAATGAAGTGAGATTTCTTTGGTATTTTAAAATTATTGATCTGTTCTTTAAATTGTAGAAACTAGGATGTTTTTCAGTCACGTTGAATTTAGAAAAGTATTCAAATAAGATTAACACGGAAAATTAATAATGTAGAAGATATTTTATTCTGACATTTTGACATTAAATGTGAAATATCTCATAAACAATTCATTTTTTTATTTTTAAATATTTTCACATATAGACTAATGAAATGAATCGTGCAAAAAAAAACAGATTCACTTTTAAAAATAAAATATAACATATTGTAAATTGTATGCTCTTTTTAAAAGCAATTACCTACATTTTTTTCGTGTCAAAACGATAATCATACGATGTTTCCAAAATAATCATCGGAAAAATATATTATGGTGTTCCTGAAACAAGTTTATTCTCTTGCAAGAAATTTAGATAATGGATTTTTTAATTAAACATTTTTTTTAGCAAACGAGATTCTTGATCAAAGAAAGATGTCAAGATGTTTTCTCTTACATAAATATGTGTTTTAAGTGTTAATTTACTTTTATCTCATTATTTCATATATAGAGTGTTTTACTAAATATTTAAAATTTATCAAAATATATAAAAAAATGAAAATCTCTATACTGTATATTTATATTCAGAATATTGAAGAAATATTGAGAGAAATCAATTTGTAACAGAATTTATTGTATCTTTGTCTTATTGACCTAATCTCTTGCTCAAAATTTAATGAGAAACAATACATTATACAAATGTTTGTAACAAGAAAAATTTTTTTTATTTTAGGTCAACTTATCATTTAGCTATTTATTAAGTTATGATTTTGGAAATATCATATTTGAAGACATATGTATATTATTGTATCAACATCAGAATAATACTTATAATAATTTAACTGGTAAATAAATAATTTTACAACATTGAAAAAGCGTTATTAAAAAGTTTATTGTTAAAAAATTACGTTTCTTATAATGGACATTAACATTTTCCAACAAAGTAAATAAAATATAAATATTAAGAATAAATAAAGTAAATAAAATGTAAAAAAATTTTTCGTTATAAAAAACTGCATTATATTTTGTTAATAAAAAAATTTTTTTACAACAGATTTATTATTACACAGCCAACTTATCGAAAATTATCAAAAATTGAGTAATTTAGAAACTATTTTTCTCATTTATAAAAAGTACGATTACGTAGTATGTTCATTTATTTTTAGTTACATATAATTTATTAATTGAAATTAATGCAACTATAATTTATAATTTTGTTTATAACATAAAAATGAAGCTTTCTTTTTATCTTTAGTATATTAAAACAAGGTTTAAATTCTAACAAGATTTAAATTCTAAAAAAAAAATTATTATAATATTTTTATAATCAGAGTACAATTAGCTTGAACTGGAAATTGTATAAATTCATAAAAAGAAATATGATTAGGCATGAAGAATCGCCTTGATAAAAAATATGGCCTTTTTCACTTATGCGTATTTAATTAGTTAAACTTGAAAGTGCATAAATTCTACTAAAAAGTATAAAATTAATTCAAAGAAGAATAACATTTAATAAAAACTATATTTTTAATTACTTTGAATCAAACAAAGTGTTTTTTATAGATTTTTTTATGCTGATGCGCGATGCCATAAATCAAATTTCACCGGCACGTCAGGTTTCCGAAATAATTGAGGTTTAATATGTAAAAAATGGTTTTTTTGAGATATGTAACATTTTTTTTTTTTTTTTGTAAAAAATGTTAAACGTTATTTTGAAATTCTGATCAGAAGTCGTCAATGTATTGTTCATCCTCTATAAAATGCATTTTTTACTGCAATATCTTTTTAATTATTTATGTAAGATTTAAATACAGAGCTTTTCTAATGTAACAACTTCGTCTATAAAGTTATACAAGATCACCGACGAGATATTGGATCATTGTAAATCTTGGAATTTTTTTGAGAAATGGATTTAAACAGCTGCAAAAATAGATGAACGAAATTTAAATTAGGAAAAGAAGATTTTAAAATTTCTATTTTCGAAAGATCATTGTCTTTGAAATTTTTGTGAGTTTTATAATTTAGTCCCACACGAAAATGTCTCTTTTCCAACCAGATAGAATATTTGGATTATCAATTGTGTAAAGAATTGTCCTGAACTGAATAGAGAGAGACTATTCTATTAAAGATATAGAAATTATTACTATAATTATAGCTAATTTTTTATTTTCTTCTTTGTTATTAATATTCTTATTTTTATTAACACCGAAACGTTACACTTTTTGTAAAATAAATTATAATACATTTATATTGCAAAAAAGAGAAAAATATAAAAATTAAAATAATGCAAATCTAAAACGATCTTATTTTTATACACATAAAGATATTTTATTTAATGATTTGAGACTTAAGAATAAAACTTTATTAAATGGTATTACAAATTATTTTAGGCTACATCTCGGACGTTATTAAATGCAGTATTTATGAAATAAAAGAATTAGTTACGGCACGTAGGAGATCAAATAAAATTAAAAAATCTAACGAATAATCGAATCAAACAAATGTTTCATAAAGCATGCTGATAAAACGATTTTGAACGAAATATTAAGCAGGCAAGAGATAAATACGTATACTTACGTTACGCGGTGTAATTAAATATTAATAACATGCAACTTATATAATACGTTGCAGTGTGTAAAATATTAAATATTCTTAAATGAAAAAAAATTAAATTAAATTATAAACTTGAAATTAATTCATTTGCATAAAATATTTTGCATACCCTGCGCTGATAGAATCACATAAAAGAGTTATAAATTAATATTTAAGATAATGAAAAGAAATGAACTCTAGAAGGTTTCAATTTCCTTTCAAAAATGCTGATTTTTTACTGTCCTGTAATCGAAAAGAATATCTAAATCATTGATCGAAAATATAATATCTAAAATTGACCCTAAAATCGTCTGTTTTATCGATTCAGGATTTACACATACGCATAAATTTTTGTAACACATTTTCATATCGAATTAGGCCCGATTGCACCAATATTACTTCGACTTTAAGCAAAGCTTAAAACTTTCTCTGTCTCTCTTTCGCTTCAAAACGAGACAGAGAGAGTTTTAAGTTTTGCTTAAAGTCAAAGTAACGATGCAACCGGACCTTAGGTGTCTAAATCTAACTTTAAGAACTCGACGTTATTTGTTCAAGTAACCTATTAGTTTTTGGACTACAATTTCGTAAGTACAGATTGCAAAGCTATTACATCAAGCAAGTGTTGTCACGGTGTGGTCAACTGTAGACGCCATATTGGACTAACAAGTAGTAAAGATCTCATTTTCAAAAATTTTTTCGTTCTCGGTATAAACTCCACCTTACAGACACATATTAATACGTATACTTTAATTCTGGAAAAAGGATTTTCAAATCTGAAAAAAAAGAAAAAGAAAATGCGACACAGAAATTATTGCATTTAGTCGATAAAACAGACGAATAAAATTATAGAATTCTATTATACATGTTCTAACAAGGGACGTTCAAAAAGACGTCTTGCAGATGTCTTGAGGACATCTCTATGATATGATGTTTGAAAGACATCTTGATGATATTTTCAAGATATCATGTCCGCATTTCGGACATGATGTTGTCTGGGGACTCCTTAAAATGTGATCTTTAAGATATTTTAAGGAAATTGTCCATCAAAAATATAGGTATAAGACATTGAGAGAGAGAAGATATTACACAGATTTCTTTCAGACAGTTCTCATAAATGTCTTAAATATTTTAAGGGAATTCTGTTATACAATATAATCGTATATTTTACTGTTTTGAATTACCCGGAAAACAATATGTTCAAAATGCGGACATAAAACTTCCTGAAGATGTCATTCAAGTTCTCTTTCAGACATCGTGTAAAAATGTCCTCAGAACATCCGTAAGATATCTTATGTCCTCTTTTTTTTTTAGACATGCACGTTGCCTCGGTATCTTGTCGATGACAAGGTGAATTTTCATGTATGTCCCAACGTTTTATCATGAGAGATGATTATTTCTGCATTTTCTCTGTTACGTGTGGATTTCAGTTGCAGTCGATAATTTATCTCTTTTGTTTTACCGGAGGAGATGAATTATCGACTGGAATCCACGCGCAGGGTGTTCAAACTGAAACATAGGACGGTATTCAATAATCTGTTTTTATTTCAAGACCGTCTTAAGTAATGTCTTAAGGTGCTAATACGGCTAGAAGGCTTATCAGAGGATATTTGGTTTGTGATCTTAAGATTGTACTTAAGATAATCTTAGGTGTGACAATCTCAAGATTTCAACTATAAATATCAGTGGTTCTCTCTCTACTTTAGTAGATGGCGCTACTATATGCTACATACATACACACACAGTATCTATAATAAACTTTTTTCTATAAACTTTTTTTCTATATCCATATACATTGAAGTATTCACATGTTATCATGAAATATCAGTTTCGGTACAACTATATAGTTAAAGCAACGGTGAATAGGATCCTGGGTCGGATGAATGACCGTAAATTTTTGTATTTTTGTCAAACATGAAGAAGTTTCCCTCGCTTTGGTAGATGGCGCATAAAAATATTGGACACCCTGTTCATATACAAGAAGCGTTTAAGCCTATAGGGGATCAATCGTGTAACTTTAATTCTTTCTAACGCGAAAACGTGAAAAATGAACATTTTTTGTATGTATATATGTGCATACATACGTACAAAAAATTTTCATTTTTCACATTTTCACTTTAGGAAAAAAATTACATGATTAATTCCCCGATAATCAAGCATTCCAGCATGTTGAGCACGTTGTGTCATCGTGCAATCAATATGCATTGTTTTTTTAGCAACGAACAGTTGTGGACAGAATAGTTGTGACACTTTTTTTTTTTAATGGATTTCGGAATACAGCCTATTCACCGAGCAAGTTGGCTCTTATGGATCCATTGAAAAAAAAAAGATGTTGCAACTATTCTGTGCACAACTGTACACAAGCGACACTGTGTAACACAATAAAGCTTAATGCACTATAGAAAAGCATAGTGTATGGCTAATATTAATTACATTTTGCCGTTTTTCGTATGTACGATAAATTTGTCAAGCGTGTTAATTGACTGCAGGAGAGAAAGGTTCTCAGATCTCTTTATATATATTCAATTAACAGATTTAAAAAACTTGTCGTATGACAAAAACAGATAAATGTAATATTAGCATATGACTGTGTTCCGTTGCTAGAAAGCTCTCTTAGCGGAGTCCATCATAATAGGTAATAAATTACACTGTGTGTATGTATATCGATAGCTAAATTAGAGATTATAAGTATATATGACTTCATCATATGCGGAAAATTTGCTATCTTAGAAAAAGCCTGTATTTAAATCTTACATAAAATGGCTAAAAAATAAGGTATTAAAATAAAAAAAAAGTATTTTATAGAGAGTGAGCAATCTGGACGTTAGATCAAAATTTCAAGATAACTTTAATCTTTTTTAAAAAAATATCAAATGCCACAAAAAGTTATTTACATGTTTCCACAACATTTAAAAATCTATAGGAAAACACCTTGTTTGATCAATCTGATTTTTTGTTGTAAACAAGTGTTATTTATTTTAAATTTATTATGTAGACTTGAATTTGAACTTTTATCCATAATATGCAATTTGGACTTTATAATCATATTTTACGATATCTGCTCTTTTTCTGGAAAAAAATATGAAAAATTTGCATTCATGTTAGAATTACGCACAATATTCAAATGAATTTGAGAGAACCAGTGTATAGACTGTACTATGAAGATGTAGTGTGCATTTTTAGGACTATCTAATTAATAATGAAAATTGTTGCAGGTTGACTTAGAACCTCAGGGAAGGCTGCGATTAATGATAGCAATGTGGAATGCGCCAAGTAAGAAAAATCTCTATATTTTATAAGTATATATGATTCAATAACTTGATTTAATATTTTAGTTCGGCAACCAAGTTTCCATGGAGAGTCTAGTGGTGAAGCTCGTAAGCGAAATAAAGGCAAAAAAGATCGGAAAGAAAGAGAATTTCAGGAGAAAGAAGAACCCTTGAGTCGCCAGAGAGTGATGCGACGAAGGGTTCACCAAATAAATGGACATAAATTTATGGCTACCTTTCTGAAACAACCGACGTTTTGTTCGCACTGCCGTGATTTCATTTGGTATGTATGTCTTTGGAAAAACATCGCTTCTGTCACTTAAGATTCTACATACAATACTTCTTGATCGCTATCTTTGATAGCAGAGTGCGTGCTATCTCAAAATACTTGGAAAATGGGAGCATGCTTAAACTGATGTATATTCATTCGCAATTACATTTACAAATACATCAAAATTTAGTTAATAATATAACTCGAATTAATCAATTAAAAATTTGCAAAATGCAGGATTGCATGCATTGGGTATTTGGTCTTTCCTCGTTATCTGCATTAGTAATGCCAAGTAAAGGTATTTATTAGCTAGTATGTAATTAATATTGGTTTGCATTGGAGATTGGATTATTATAAATAATTATTTTAACTTAGGAGACTCAAGTGCAGATTAGAAAGCAAGCTTGGTATTGCTACAACCAGGGTATATTCTACACAAACGCTATTTGGGATTTTCTCTGTTTTAAACAGGTTTTAAACAGGGTTGCATGCTTGGGTTTTACAAGAGTACATGCCTTATATAATTTGCTGAATCCATTTTAAGATATTTAGGTGTTGGAGCATTTGCACAACATACTGTTCTAATTGGCAATATTTTTAAATAAACAATAAATAATTTGTAAAATAGAAGATTAAATATCGACTAGGATCTATGAAGTGATTTGATCAATCTTTCTCATCGCATAAGTCATTAATCATCTAAAAATCAAGGAGTCTAGCATAGATGATGACTAAGCATGATTGAAGAAAGCAAACGTATGTGTCTTAGGAGGGATTATAAGGATACGATGTGACGTGTTTTGTCTGTTATATTTCAGGGGCTTTGGCAAGCAAGGCTATCAGTGTCAAGGTGAGAAGACACATACACCGTTATTAACAGATTATAGTTATGTATCCGCTTGCCGCACCCTTACGTATGAATGTGTGCAGTTACGAATGTGTACGTGCGAGTTTTAACGACGAGAAAAATCACGATTAAGACTCTTATTTCATCGATTTAACGTTTTACTTCTTTAATGCTTCATTCCTAACTACCATGACGTCCTATAATTGTCGCGTCAATTTATGCATTTTCTATTCACCACGACTAGTACACATGACCGCCTTGGTATTAATCTGCTTTATGATTAAATATTTTATTACTTAACTTATTGCTATATTAGTTAGTAACGTAAGGATTTTGATTCTTAATGTATTAGCTAGGTCTCTGTCTCTCTCCTGATTTTATTTCATTTGTTTCGATACAATTTAGATTTGTAGCTAAATAGTTTCTCAGTTTATTACATGTTATCCTTCAATAAAAATTCCAAATATGCTATCTTAAAGCTTGGTAATATTTTTAGTCGAAACTGCTGCTGATTCTATGTTGAGAATAATATTAAGTGAATTTCAATTTTATTTCTGCTTATGGTATTACTGTAAATAATTTCCGGATGCGTCTTATCACGCATGCAGCTAGCTTTGGACGTGCTGTATTACATCTTGGAAGCGAGCATTTTTATAAGGAGATACTTTATGTATTGCTGTTTCAGTATGCACTTGCGTAGTCCACAAAAGATGTCACAACTTGGTGATTACTAATTGTTCAGGAATGAAAGAAGAGGTATGTTTATTAGTTATTTTTATAGTGACGTGACATAATAGAAATATCACAAGTTATATTGTTAATTGACATTATCACCGATGAGATATTAAAATCAACTCTGGACAAATTTTGTGATTACAAAGGAGTTCTAGAGGCTCAGCAATAATTTGGCTGTTCCAAGAATATATTAATGAGTGTTTTACCTTCCTTAATCACTGTTTTATCATTAGAAATCTTATTTGTATATTTATTATGAGAAAACGGTGATTAAATAAGGTTGTGATTAAATGATTAAATCAGAGTTGTGCATTTGCGCGTAAAATATAATTTTTACATCTATGTGTACATACACAAAAAATTTCTTTATGTTACCAATCTTGATATTGTTCTAGTAGGTTTTATCGTTTTATTATTACTTTCTAAGATTGTGATTTTTTTTAATTTTTTCAATTAGATTGTTGTAGTCGAAGGAGAAGAAGGAACCCAAATCACACAGGCAACAGCACGCTTCAATATACACGTTCCCCATCGTTTTAATCCTCATAATTATAAAACATTGACATTTTGTGACCACTGCGGATCGTTATTGTACGGCTTCTTCAGACAAGGCTTGAAATGCGATGGTAATGTAATACTGTTTATATTTCTATTAAAATTTTTATTAAGTTAATTCATTAAATTGCGTTGTATTTTTCCTATAGTTTGCAACATGAATGTTCATAAACGATGTTACAAGAATGTTGCACCCAGTTGTGGTATAGATACCAAAGCTTTGAGCGACATTTTGAAAAAAATAAATTTTTGTGCAAATAAGCAATTAAGACTTCCCAAAATTAGAGTATCTTCACGTCCACAAACACCCACAATTGCAGAAAAGGACGAAGACAAGACAAAAGATCAAGATGACAAAAAATTTAAAAAAGATAAAAAGGGGATGAAAAAAGGACAGAAAAAGGGACCGAAAGATAAAACGACAAAAATATCTTCAAGAGATGATCAGACAGACGAATTGGGCGCAAGTTGTTCGAGTCAATACGACTCAACTAACGCCAAAGATGATTCACAGTTGAGTCAAAGAGATTCAACTAACTCCAAAGATGATTCGCAGTGGAGTCATAGAGACTCAACTTACGCCAAAGATGACTCGCAGTTAAGTTTAAGAGACTCATCTAACGAAGATGATGATAGAAATAGCAATGTAAAAAAACTTGGTTTGGATGACTTTAATTTTATTAAGGTTCTCGGTAAAGGTAGTTTCGGTAAAGTAATGTTAGTCGAACTGAAAAGTAATCCCGAAGAAATTTACGCCGTGAAAATCTTGAAAAAAAGTGTCATTATTCAAGATGAAGACGTAGACTGCACCATGACAGAAAAGAAGATTTTAATCCTCGCAGCGAAACATCCTTTCCTAACAGCTATCCACAGTTGTTTCCAAACGGTTGATCGACTCTTCTTCGTTATGGAATACGTGAAAGGAGGTACAAATTGCCATTTTAGAATAAAATGTGAAAGGTATCTTCTATTTATTTGAATACTGCTATTATCTCTTGATTTGTTTTAGGTGATCTGATGTTCCATATCCAGAAGGCTCGAAAATTCGATGAGCCGAGGGCACGTTTCTATGCAGCAGAAGTGACACTCGCGCTTCAGTTTCTGCATAAACATCACATTATATACCGCGATCTGAAATTGGACAACATACTGCTGGATGCAGAAGGACATTGTAAACTTGCGGACTTCGGAATGTGTAAAGAGAATATAATTGAGGGAGAATCGACAGCATCAACATTTTGTGGTACGCCTGACTATATAGCTCCGGAAATACTTCAAGAATTGCCGTATGGTGCTAGTGTTGATTGGTGGGCTCTCGGTGTTTTGTTATACGAAATGGTGGCTGGACAACCACCTTTCGAAGCCGAGACCGAAGACGATTTATTCGAAGCAATATTGCGAGATGACTTAGTGTTTCCAGTGTGGGTTTCTTCAGATGCAGTGTCTGTTGTAAAAGCTTTTATGACCAAGAATCCTGCCAAGCGATTAGGTTGTGTTGCAGCCGACGGTGGCGAAAATGCTATAAGGGTCCAGCCATTTTTCAAACATCTAGATTGGGAAGCTCTCGAAGCACGTAAAGTAGAACCTCCAATCAGACCTAAAATTGTGAGTCTCGTGCTTTGTTATTCTAATTGATAAATACTAAATGACAGGATTGTGTTACATAATTGTTCCTCGAAATTTTTAGAAAAATGAAAAAGAAGCCTTGAACTTTGATGCAGTATTCACGAAAGAGGATCCTGTGTTAACGCCGGATAGTCCAGATAAATCGTGCGAAATCGATCAAGAAGAGTTTCGTGGTTTCTCCGTAGTAAATAGAGACTTCAATCCATTCAGGTATACTTCGCAGTAAGAAATGACGAATTTCAGTTCAATGTAATATCATTCTTCGATTTTATTGTAATTCGGTTTTATTGTAATATCATCCTTCTCGCTTAACGCGTTGCTTTGCACAGCGCATTTATTATCTTGTTAAGCTTGAAAAACGGTTTTGAAACTGATCGAGATTTCTGAGCTACGTCCGATGGAAATGATTCTATCTGCCGCAAAAGGAAGCTTTTTGACCAATCGAGACACATTAATGACATGATCAGAAATACTAATAAGAATTCGAAATTATTGAAAGAAATTTTTATTCAATTTCAGATCAAATAGAATATGATATATATAAATCAGGCGACTGTCATAAAGATGACTTTTTTTCTTGATTTATAATGATCGCTTGAGTAGAATTCAATAGTAATTTCCAATCAAAATATATAAAGGCATATAATTTGCCAATAGCTATCCCCGCTCTTTCTCTCTCTCTCCCCTTTTTCTCTTCTTTTTTCATATTCGGTTTTTTTTCATATGTTTTTGTCTAGATATCCATAAAAAATAAAAATTAAAGAAAAATTTAAAAAATAGTTGTATTATATGTTCATTGGTTGTTTTTTTATAATATATATGACATACCTATTTCGAATTAAAGTATATATTTTCATATATCTTGATTCGAAATAGCCATGTCATATATATTTGATAATTTATATCATATCTATTCATATAATAATAATAATAGCTCTATTGCGTATCATATATGCAATTGGATATTATGTACATATAAGACGATATATAAATATATATAAGATATGTAAAATATATGAAATATATAAAAATTGTAAAGAATACATATATAAAGAAATAGTAAGAGATTGGCGTATTGCTTGGGCCTTGCATTTTACACATGTATATATTCAATAATTAAAAGGTGAATGAGTATGGATCAGATTAATTACAATAAGATGATGCACATTTCTTTTTATTCATTTTTAATAATTCTTTTTCATATTTTTAATCGTTCACTTTTTAATTTTGAATATGTACATATATTTGTACATATCTAATTTATTTATTTTAACAAGGCATGTGGAGTAAGCGAGAAGGATGATAACTTAAAAGAAATTTAGTTTAAAATAGGGAAACTTGTAGCGAACATATTATAAATTTACATTTGTAAATTCTCACTATTATCGTACATATATAATTTCGTGAGGTTGATATCTTTGTAAAAATAAGTGCATCTAAGCGATTTCGATGCTTAGGTGGATCTGTTACTTTTACACGTGGTGCATATAAGTTGCGTTCACTTTAGGCGCTCACGCGCTCTAAGCTTTAGAATGCTATCCTATGACAGATTTTTCTTATCGCGTAACTAATTAGGAGCTATTATGCGTATTTCGAATCATTATGGCTCTATGGGCGGTATCCATAGTACGTTCTTATTTCAAGACTGTCTTAAGTAATGTCTTAAGACGCTAATATGGCTAATATGGCTTTGATTGGTTCTTAAGACTGTACTTAAAACGGTCTTGAATATAAGATCTGACTATGAATATCGGTCTATGTTTTCTGTTATGCGAAATTCAATTTCAAAGTACATATATCAATGTGTATGTGTGCTGTGTTACACAGAACTCATCTCCATAAGTCACATGGAGTGTATGCCATCCAACTTTATGTTTCATGGAACATATAAAAATTTCGCGTAACAGAAAACGCATAGTAGAAGTATAACGATTCGAAAAATGGTCCCTGATTAATTACACGCATTACGCGAAAAATCTGTGTCAGGATGACACCCTCGTTCTATCTTTATCACTTACTACATATTGAAGGAAGATAGAATGAAGCTTAGACTGCGTTTCATTTCACGCATGAGACTCATGATACATCATTTTACATTCTTATTGTTCACCGAATATTAAAAAAGGATAAAATGATACGTGATGTATCCATTATGCGCATCATGCGTGAAACGAAACGCACTCTTAGAATGAAGCGCATCCAAAGCGGACGCATCTACGAAGAGCACATAAGTCGTTCTGTTTCACTCCACGCGCAGTTCATGCGTGTATGAGAATAGTCTCCCGTGCAATGCCGCGAAGGTTATTTAGATGGGAAAGAGACCGCGGGATTGTTCTGCAGAAATGTTCGCTACAAGTTGTGGACATTTGTTATTCTGGAATTCGTAACAAATGTCCTTGAAGCTACATATTTAAGTTAATGTTGAATTATATGAGTATTCGTTAATGAATTCCAGGCGCGTATGGTTCGTTCCATTTTTCTAATCACAATAAGAGTGATAAGAAACATGAAACGAGTCAATGCGCTCATATAATGCGTTGTCATCCCATACGGTTCACGTGCAGAACGTAATCTTGTCTAGGACTTTCTGGCGCTTCATTTTGAAACAAATTGTAACTTATAGCAATTTATTTCAAAACGATGCATTACAGAGTCATAGATCATGAATCAATTTATATATAAAGACATCTATTTAGAGATGTGTTTGGGCTAGAGTAGGTGAATAAAGCGAATAATATATATATAAATTCAATGTATATCGTAGACAATAGATTGATAGAAAAACGTAATGTGTGAAAAAAAATGTTTAGTACTTAATTATAATAATTATAACACAAGAGCAATATCGGGAGCATGCGTTATATTTGGACGCTTTTTGGCGCGTATACCTACTGCTTGACGACAAAACCAGTCGCAGCGTGCTCCCGGTGTCTTGCCGTCATCAACGACGGCAAGTGTAATTCGACATCACATGATATCATCATTGTATATACATACATTTTTAGGCCCGAGCAGTAAAAGAATGCGAGCGGGACTGCAAGGAGCACTTACCCTTGTTTTCCGGACACCCGGATCCTCACGATACCAACGCACCTTTTGAGCTTGTACGAGAATGGGAATTCTTTCCGTCTTCGGAAGTAGGAAGGTGATGTGAGGGAAAGGGAGCCCGAGACACATCATGGATTGTGCGTCTTGCGGTCGCTGCTAAAGATTGAGCAGCGATTGAGGAGTATTAACTTCCGCGGGAGACTCGATACTTTTCTTCTCCGTGTACTTCCATATATATATATATTTCCCACTAGCTACACCGTATCGACGGTCGTAATCCGGTTACGGCTATTAATTGCATGTCTCCTTATATTTATTGGCATTTTTTTTCTTGTCCCCCCCTTGTGACTCATCTCTCTTCTTCGGCCCGTCGACACGATAGAGAACTATCTCGGTGTAAAAGTACCTGACGATAGCTTGTCTTACGTTCATATATGTATATATAATATATATATATGTATACATATATATATTTATATATATATGTACATACATATTTGTTATCGCGATTATATCACTCGTGTCGCGTTACCTCGACGATCGCCGAACGGAAATAGGAAAGAACAAAACATTGCCGTCCTTAATACATCGATTCAACAAAATCGACGTAAATGTCAAAATTTTTTTCGGATCTCAATACAATTGTGATAACCTCTCTTTCGAGAACATCCGAACTGAATTGTTGTCCGTTCGAGCGACGCAATGATCTTGAAAGTCAAGCGAGGTAATGCTAACATCTCGTCTTCGACGGTCATCGAGGACCGCGAGAACGGGTGCGTTAGTTTATTTGCCTGCTTCCTTCTGTTAAGTTAATCGCTCGCGGCATCGCACTTTTCCATTAATTTTTTTTCTCCTGAGTGTAAGATATCGCGTGTTTTAATTTAGAAAATATTTTCAAAGTCGTGCGTGAGTTTTTTATTCAGAGATTTTTATCGAAACTTATTGTTATATGATTAAATCGCCCAATTCCATATTTATAACTTTCCTGTTATGATAGGTCAGATTACTTACCGATTTGTACTCCTTTTATAGAGACGGCTTCGTTTAATTAATGATTGCGTTATATCGTGTGCTAATGCCATTGCCAACCGTTAATTAAATGTCCAATTCGTCAAGGTTTTTACATTAAGACAGAATATCGTCTAGATGATGCTTAATTTTTTTTGTAGTTTATTTTTTTTTTACAATTAATGCAATTTGTACTTGCGAGGGAGGACTATTGTCGAAAAGCACGATATTTGATTTAATATCGACGGGATTTTTTCGACGATAGTGCTCCATAACTCAATTCCCTGATCTGCGAGTATTCGCCGTGACATTTTTGTATTGACTAGTCACTCGTTTAATGCACAAAGAAAATGACTTGCTACTATGCAGGTCATCGCTATTTTTCTGCATCGTCTACCGGGCACCTGCGTCATATTCTATTTAGAACCAAAGTGACAAAGAGAACTTATATTGCGTTTGTAGTACAAACGAAATGTAGCAAATGAAAGGTTGAGGGCAGGTGCAATGTGTAGATTTGATGCCATTGCAATGCAATGGATTTGATCTTAATGTCAGTTGGATGTAATATTGTTAAATGTCTATGTAAATGTATGATTATATAATATATATAAATCGTAATACAAGAAAAATGGGAAGAATTAACATTGTTGCAATATAGAGGTATGAGGCCCTGAAGATACAAGTAGACCAAGTTCAGTTTCGAGAAGATTTAATCCGTGTATGTGATGTTGGGTTTTTCGTGTCTCGGATTAATTTTCACCACTTTTAGGCGTAAATATTAAATGATTCTTAGATATACTTTAACATCTCTAGAAAGTAAAATTGTAAAATTATGTATTAAAATAAAAATGTATATAAATGTTATAACTAATTACAACTGAAATGAGAGAAATGTACTTTTTCATATAAAAATTCAAAAAGTGTTATATATATATATAAAGGACAAAAATGTTATATAAGAAAAAGTATGTTTCATATCATAAAGTTGATTCAATTGACATTTCAAATTACAAATAAAAAAAAGAGTACAAGTGCCGATGATTCAAAAAGTTCAGTTATGCAATAACCTGAAAATGTTTTTTTTTTATATGAATGGATCTAAATGGAAGATATATTATTTTATTATTACTATTAATTTGTTATTACAATAACTTGGTCTATTTGTATCTTGGCGCTTTAAGTGAATAGGATCTCCGGATCTCGTGATTATCAATAGTGGTACCTTTTTAAGATGTAAGGAAATATATATGTATGATACAATTGCATTGTAGAATAATGTCCTTTTTGTTTCTTCAGACCTACATTAAAATCCCTAAGTTTGATTTCAGTTCAACAATCTTGATGTTAATCGAGATATAGGAAACAAATTGGGATTTATTGTCGTTGAACCCGAATGAATCTTGGATTTTAATTCTGGGTCTGAAAAATAAGAAGAACGCGTGCAATGTGGAACTCTGTATATCGTCTTATGCCTGTGTGTGACACACGGTGTTGGATAAAATCAATCTAAATAGAAAAAGAAAGTGTTTCGAGAGAATATCAATAAATAATCGGCATCAGCTTCGTTTTAGTAAACGTTAAGCGATCACTCTTATCGTCGTCAGTGCAGTGCCATGTACTTTATAATAACAGAAGTTGTTAAAAAGACTCGCCGACTCGCGCACAGGGACAAGAGCGATCGTTTACAAGTATGACTGACAAACGGCGTTCGAAAGTTTCAAGACGCACGGACTGCAACTTTGTCTGTGACAAAAACGAACAAACGCCTCTTCGTGGCATTTATTTTACCCATTCTTTATATTTGTTATTTGATATAAAGAAAATTAAATTATTATGTTGCCATACGCGTATACACAAACATACACACACGCACACACACACGCATGAACACGCACACGATATCGTCGAATATTTGTAAATCGAAAATGTTGAACACAATATAAATGCCAATTTTCTTTTTCCTATTTCTCATAATTCTTTTATTTTTATGTTTTGTAAAAAACTTATTTTTTGTAAAAAAAGAGATAAAAGGTTTTTATTTTGAAATATATGGATGTGTTTTACATTATGTTTATTGTATTATTATCCTCAGAAATCATTGTCATCATAATAATTATAACAATTTTATAATTATATTATTAAATTGTATAATAATTTCTAAATTATATGTGGAATTCCTCAATTCGCTCAATTCCTTAGAAGTTATCTTTTTTGGCACTTACATAATTTTGCATTTTCGATCTACAATTAGAATTAGATTTATTGTAGTTAAAAAAAAAGATCTGATTTTGTGTCTATGTATTACATAGCTTAAGCACATGAATGTACCTTGCGATAATTGTCTTTCTTAATATATTCTACGATTTCCTCTGATAACAGACGGAATGGAAAGAAAGAACAAGAAGAAAAAAGAGGAGGAATGGAGTGAGAGAAACGGAAATAACCGTCCATAATAATCGAAAATATAGAAATGTGATCAGTTGAATTCGGGAGAGATATTGAAAAAAATTATCGTACGTGAAAATATAATGATTGTGGTGCTATGACTATAATCCACGTATCATTCTTTTTGTCAGTGCCTCGTTCAATTCAACCGATTCACACTTCCACGTATCATTGCTGATTTTATCGTTAATTATATATAGCGAAATACAAGATATATGTGACGTTATCATTAAACGGCTTTACATTATTAACAAAATTCTTGCGTAGGATACCGCGAATCGCTTTGTTTTAGGATTATGTAACGCCCTCTCCTCCCCTCCGAATGTATCTCTGAGTATATGGATGTAAATCACATCATGTGAATCGTTATTAAAATCATTGTCTTTAGGAGACTTAATCGGCACTATTTGCGCCAATCCGTCGAAAACCCGAAAACGACATTTCGGGCGACCATATACGTGAACATTTATTTTTTTATACTTTATTGGATACTTAGATATAAAACCATGCACATTCTATAAATTTACTGAGATTTGCTTGAGTCAGCAATTACAAAATTGACGATATTAAAGCTTCTGACTATATAATCACCGCGACATATAGAATCATGACGTCATAAGTATGAAAAATGACACGTTGAAGTTTCTTGCGTGTCATTCGTAAATAAAGAGAATTTGGGTAAAAAAAAAAAAAACAAAATGAGATCGCTTTAAAACACTTATAAAGATGGACCGAAGCTATCCTTATTCTCCCCTGATGGTAAATAGTCGATAAATAATCGTAAAAGACGTGAATTGAAAATAAACTACGCATGCGCATTGAGTATACGCTGGTAAATGCACTTTGCGTGCTTTTTATGACTATTTAGGCTGCGTTCGAAAACATTATCCGAGTGCCCTTGCTCGTCGTTTCATCCTTGTTATTCATCAATGTTAAATAAGGATAAAACGATACACGGGGGGGCATCCGGGTGATGTTTCCGAAAGCAGCCTTACTGATTCAGGGGAGGCGATAAGGCCTATTTTTAAAAATGTTTTAAAAATCTCGTTTTGTTTTACCCAAATTCTCTTTACTTACAAATGGCATGCAAGAAATTTCAGCATGTCATTTCTCGTTTATGACATCACGATCTAATATGGCCGCGGCGACTAGTCAGGAGAGAAATCCAAGCTTTAATTATACATTTGTAATTAATAATATAAAAATGAAACATGTGACATTATTCTTTAATCAAACATAACATATCTAAATTCAGAAATTAATTATATTCTGCAAAATTATATTCGTTCAACGTTCAACGAATAATTTTGCAGAATACGACTAATTTCTGAATTTAGATGTGTTATGTCTGGTTAAAACATAACATGTTTTATTTTTATATGATTAATTACAAATTTGTAATTAAGGCCCGGCTCTCTCGAGATGCATTATTAGTTGTATGACGTCAGAGGAAAGAATATGTAATAAATTAATTACTACGTACAGCTTTATTTTTTTAGTTTTCCCTTAAAAACATAATTTCATAATCCTAAAAAATGAAGCTGTACGTAACAATTAATTTAGTGCATGTCATTTCTCGCCTCTGACGTCACATAACCATTTGGCACCTCAAAAGAACCAAGCCTTGAAAATCTTTTGGCAAATCTTTTGTGATATCAATAATGATATAATCTATCACAGAGGCCTGTTCAATTTAGCTCCAGAGCCAAAACGCAAAGCCAACGACGTAAAAAAATTCAATGTGAATAAGATTTTAGAAATTATAAACTGTTGATAAGCGTCACATAGATGCGTATCATCTCTTTACAGTTCCCAAAATCTTACCCATATTAATTTTGTTTATATCGATGGCTTTGCGTTTTGGCTTCGGAGCTAAAATTGGACAGACCTGATCTATCATAATGGTTGTATAACTGAGAATCTAGTAAACGAGAGATAATGAAGTACAACACTACATCGCTGCAACGATTCAAGTAAAACGATCAAGGATTTCGCGCAAGAATTACGCTTCGTTGGCGTACTCCAAGCACATTATTTCGGATACTCGTGTGATCTATTTTTTGCGTAATTTTTAAATAGCGTTAGTTTTGTACAGTGTTGTTATATTCGGTGATGCATCGCTCGATAGTGCAGGGCCTCTAAATGACGAATCGTGTTTACAGACAGACGCATAAAACTAATCGTTAGAAAAGGAATAAAAAATCAAAAAGGAAAATAGCGGATAAATTATCTATCTGCTTCTTCGCGCAGATTGTGGAATCATCGGAAGA
>NW_017257230.1:825676-902120 GCF_001594055.1 Mycetomoellerius zeteki | reverse complement strand
TTTCCTTCCACTTTGCAATTGTGATAGAGAAAAAGCGCGCGTGCAAAATCGGCCGTCCGTTCTCGGAGACCCGTTGTTGACTTTTAATTAATTAGTATATGATTATTTTCCAGAGATAAAAGAAAGGAGATTTGTAACACGCGTGTGTATTATCCATGGGCGTGAACGTGATAACTTTGTAATTTCTTTTTTGACCAGGAAAAAGTCACCACTCGCAATTCATAATTCTATTTATGCAAGTCCCTTTGCTAAAACAAAGGTCCGTTCTGCACCTGCGCCGTTAAATAGATATTAGCAAGCGTTACGAACGAGCATTATTTATTTCTTGTATTTATATTTTGTCAACTGTAGAAAATATTAATGTTAGTTCATGAATTTTAATTATCTGGTGCTCAACGCATTTCCTCCGATGTGAAGCATTCCTATCGATGAAGTTTCACGTGACATCGTAACAATTCGTTACAATCTCACGAGAAATTTTAGCAACATTCTTGTATAGCATACTTTCACAAACACAGATACAAATCGGAGAGAATATGCAGTCACTCACACACATATACACACACACACAGCATGTACACACATAAATAAACAAGATAAATTGCATATTCAATTTACGTAACGTTTCGGACTGGCGATCGAAGGATCAACAATCCACGTATCGTAAAATTATTTTTGTATGTTTTATTATTTTGTGAATCTCAGTGAAATGGCTATAAGTGATTTACGGCACAATTTTGTGGCCGAAACGGTCATTTTTCGTTTCAAGAGGAAGAACAAAAAAAAAGAAAGAAAAGGAGAAACCTGAGATACATGAGGACTGAGTCGTGTGTATTGATGCTTTTGATGTTTTCCGATGTAGAGAGAGACTTAATGAGGTAAAGTTAGAGAGACCCGGTGCACGAGATACCTGTTTTTCCTGTGGCACGCATTTTTCCTGTTCCATTCATCGTCCCGTAGACGCGACTCTTAAAATCTATGTAATTACATCTGAAAAAATAAAAAAAACGACAAATTGCTTGCTTCTAGCGTATGCCGTCCTTCTCTCTACGTAAAGAATCTCAGCAATTTAATTGCAAGTGCCAAAATGAAAAAAAAAGGAGGGAAAAAAAAGAAAAAAAAAGGGTTACCGATAAACGCGAAACGAGTCGTCGCATGCGCGATACGCACGCATACACATACTTCTGTACAAATTTTATTAGAGACAGAGATGTGACGGTTAGTTGAACCTAGCAGACGTGAGAGGTGATAATTACATATCAACATATCAATATAATTAAAATAGTATGTAGTGTATGTCTGCGCGTGTCTGTATGTGTACACATATAAACGTGTATGTTTGTACATATATATATGTATATATAATATATATTAGGTATATATTATATATATTTATTATATATATTATATATAAATTAATTATATATAACATATATACATATATATATTCATATATACACATTCATATTGTATATATGCCTGTGTTTGTATAAATATATATATATATATATTTTCATACAAACACAGGCATACACTATGCATTTTATATAATTGAGATACGTACGAATTACACCCACAGTCGCGTTTCACGTAGAAAATCCATTCTATTCCGACGTGATTGAATAAACGAAACGAGCATACGCATATTCGATGAGAAATAGAGAGAAGGTATATGAAAATTGAAAGACGAATGGACAAAAGTGACGGGAGAAAATATCACAGTGAACGATACGAACAGGAAGAGCATGTCCAAAATGTTGAGATTTGCTTACTACATTTTGTTGTTGCCATATTTCGGCTTTTAACGCTTATTAGGAGAGAAACGTTATGAAATTTTAATGGTTGACAACATTCAAATAGATAATTATTTGTCGTTAAAATCTATTATCATCATTGTTACTATTCCATTACACGTCGGCTAGTGTTATCGTTATTGTTATTTTTATTATCACAGTTTATTACTATGATGATTATTTAATGTAAAAGAAAAAAAAGAATGTACGCGGGTGCACAAAAATAATCGCGCCTCTGTCTTTGCTGTCTCAATTTGGTGTCCTCGGTACCGTGGTCACGAAGCTGGTCACAAAGTAGGATTAGATGAAAACAAAGATGCGTATATATTCATATAATATATGTTACGATAAAGAGAAATATATGATATATATACTGGCATCCGAGTTAAATTGTCGCTCGTGTCGCACAAATATAATTACACGGGCAATTGCCTGAAAGAATATATGTCTGATTGTTATATTTGTCTGATTGTTATTTGTCTGACTGTTGTGTAAAGTGTCTCAATTAATAAAGCAAAAGCAGAAATAATCGTGTGCTCGTTCAGTTCTCTGTATCGCCTACGCGATATTCTCCATTAATTTCGTATATTAATTTGCGAATAAATTAATTTGCATGAAAAAATAACTTGCATTTGAAGCAATTTCTACGACTAAATACCTTCCTGGTATATTCTTGCATTTAGAAAAAAAGTGAAATTATAGGGAAGTAGACCATTTAATTTTTTCCTTTACTACTATTTTTCTATCTTTAGTTAAACAAGAATTACAGCCAGTCCCAATTACATGACTCACAATGTAGTTCTTGTTTAATGTAAGTTAATTTAATATATTTTAATATTATATTAAATTTATTTATATATATATATAATACGCATAATTATTATATAAAATAGAAAAAAAATATTTTTTTATATTATATACATATTTGTTTGGTTGTTTATTTCTTCGATGTAAGAGAATAATAATAGAATATATATATATATTTATTTATTTATTCATTAATATATATAATACGTATATATATTTTTTATATAATACGTAGGCGCGAATATCTCTTGCACTTACAGCAATGACGTTACGCGTTGGTTCTCCACTCGCTGCGGCCATTTCGAAACGTTTATGTGCGCAACGTTCGCAATATCTCATACCTGTCTATATATAATTATATATTTAATTTATATATACACACAGCGTCATTGTTTCCATATACGTATACATATATGTATGTATATATATATATGTATATGTATATGTATACATATATATCAATATAACATTGTCAACCAATAACTTATACTTCGCTTCAAGCTACATGTGTGGCAGGCGCCATCATTTAAATAACATGCATACACGCGTGCATCGTTCTTATAATAATTAATCACTCTCTCTCCCCTCTCCTCTTCTTTCTTGTCTTCCCCCTTTCTCACTCATACACACACACACACACACACACACACACAAAACACAAAAACGCAACAAGAACATTCAAAACATCTAAAGGATGTCTGAAATGTTAAGATGTCCTTTGAGATTTAACTTCTCAGACATTCAGGCAAGAGTCCATAGGGAAACGTCCAAGAGATGCCTGAAAATTTAAAAACTTTTCTTCTTTTAGAATTTAAATTTTCAGACGTTCTTTAGGAACCCATCAAGACTTATGTTGCCTATCTGGCCGAAAAGTAAAGCAATAAATTATTTACAGACGTCCCTTAGATATCTTTTAAACCTCACGTTCTCCTGGCACTCCCACGCACACGCAAGCGTCATGTATACCGTATAATAACATGAAACATAGTCTCACTCGGTTTAAACGGCTCTCGAAGACTAAAGACTTCCAAAGTGCATCACAGTCTGTCTCTGCACACGTCGAGGTTCCGCCAAACTTTTCAAATGGAAACGATAACGTAACAAAACAACCATCTCCATCGCGCTTTCGTCGCGATAAAACAGCGCTTCTCTACGACGTTCCTGAGAATATTCGAAAATATTTGCATTTTTTTTTTATAAAACCCAACAGTTCTTCAAATTCTTTAATTATACACGAGTTCGTATATTCCAAAATTAATTCTGTTAAAATTATAACTTAAATATACAATAAATTATCACTTGTCCAACGCGAATATTAAACTAAAAATGCATTCCGTTACTTCTTTTTTTATCGATTCTTATTTGTGAAACGTTTAAATAAATGTATATATTAAATGTATTAAATGTATATATACGTAAGTACATATTTGTAAAAAAAAAACGTAAAATTAATAAGGTTGCCGTCCTCCCATAGATTAATATAGGGGACGCGATTGCATTCTGACAAGAGGCCACTGAACACTGGAGATACTTGCGCGAAATTTATTATCAGTTTATAATGGAACGTGTCTCATATATTTACACGAGCGAATTTCGTCTCTTGGATTGATTGAAAAAACTAACTGAAGTAGGTATATACTGGACGCAATTTCATTTCTTTTTCTTGACAAATGCGGAACGCGTCAATCACGCGGATACACAATGGATACGTTCTCATTTATTCTGTTTTTATTTCTAATTTATCGATTAACTTTATATGAAGAAAAGTGACGGTATATCGAGAAGATTATATGGAGAATGAAGATCAGTCGATTCGTTTACATTTGTCGTACACCAATTTGTCATTTGAGATCTGTACGTTAAGGCTATGCGAAAAAATACGTTATTCAGTGAATTAAACATTCGTAAAATCGGTTGCAATAATCTCAAAATAATTGATTCTAAAACCAATGCTACAAAGAACCATTCAGCAAAGAAAACTAATTTCAGCAAAGAAATCGGTGAGCGCCAGTGATTCTTTGATATGATTATTTCTTGTGTTTAGTGAATACAACATTTGATGAGTAAATAAATAACTTTGCGCACCAACAAACACGTAGGCTCTTAATTAGCTTTTTTATCCCCCTTTAGTTGATTTATTCTCAGAGCACTACATATTTTTAAGTTATATTCTTGTTTTTAGTTCTTTATTGGATCTAAGTGTAGGAATCAACCATATTAAAAAAGAATCACTGAGCGTTTATTACTGATCAGTTTTATCTGCTGCATGCAGCTAATATCCATTTATTCCACGTTTTTTATGATATTTTTCTATTTTTTCTAAATCTAAAAATCAATCGGAGTCAGCGTTTATAAAAAAAATATACAATATATAATATTTGATATCGCGTGTGTTAAGAAAAAGGCTCGATCATTGGACTTGCGACTATAGATCGTTTAACTACATATAATCGTCTGTTATAATTTTTAAGAGACACATCATTAAACGTATTATTACAAATCTTAATAAATTGGTTTTAAAAAAATGATCTTCTGGCGGTTATACCTTACGACTTCGAGTTTCAGAAAATAGTGATGGTCAAAGTTTTTCAGATGTCATCATTCAGTTTCTTAAAATGCAAATGTTTCAACAAAACTCCTTCTCGTACCTGAATTATCTTCATTAAATAATCGGTATAGATTCCTTTATTGTGATTTATTATAAATTCACAATAAAGGTCGAAAATGGTCACTGTATCGTCGTGTGTTCCAAATCTGTATATATAGGAATTAATATAAATATTAACAGGTAAATGTGCTTACAATCAGTCAAACGTTAACTCACGCTCGGAAGATTGCATTTTTTTGGTCGCTTCGTAGATAATTGCGTAATTTCTTAATCACTCTCTTCAGTTGATATTAACTGATATGCCGGAGGGATAAAACACTGTCGATCGGAATTATAACGGTGTATACGGAATAATTGCTTGAACATTAAATATCGCCGTATATATATTTCCGTACTCTCGCTCTCACGCGTTTATACTTCCGTACTGCAAAAATCCTTTATCAAAAAACGTGGCGGCAGTCGCTCGTAAAAAAGGCAACAATGATAACGGTCGCAATAGAAATGGAAAAGTCCTCGGCAACTTTCCTTGCGGTTAATAACTCTTCTCTAATGGCAGTTATTTATCACTCATCTCCCTAAATCGGCTAAATTCGCGGAGACTAAGCCTAGTCTTTGACGTTTTTTCTCTCGAGATCTAAGCTAATCCAATAAATAGTGGAAGAAATAAGTATCTCTAAGCTCTAGTGCCGTCTTTACACGACGATTCATCATCGCCTCGATAGGCCCGGCCGAAAAAAAACTAATTAATTTAAAACTTCGTCCCATATATTCGTATTCCTATCTATATCGCATTTATTGCTGAATGCAGCTTCTCCGAACGAGACAAAAGTCTAAATGACATTTCAAGGAAGGATTGTATTCCGCATGTCTTCGTGACGCCTCTTATTAAACGCTCCGTTGCTCAGATCTAATATACGAGGATCATATTGAAGCTCAGATAGCCGCAGTTAGCATTAAATGTGTAACGCGTTTAAATATAAATTGTCTTATCGCCACAACCTGGTACTAAACATCATCCTACGTTTTAATCTCGGAGTAAATTACTAAGATAGCTACATAGAGGGAACGCCTCATCGTGATGGATATGGACGAAGCGCAATTTGAAAATTAAAATTTACTGTATATATGCATATTTCTTATAAAATAGACACTGGCCGCTACATGGCGTAGTGTGCGTAATCTTGAATTTATGGCACTTGGTAATGGAACGTGCGGTGACTAACAATAAAAACTCGATAAGTAGCAGGTTGAAAGGAAACTTCGCTTTTAAGTTTAACGAGGAGATTACCTAGCCATTCTAACTAGCTTGCGATTGTATTACCGGAGCACCTCTATGTAACATCGAAGCGGGCCGAGATTTTCGTCCGCCGGCCGCAGACGTCGATAGGCTCGTAGGCGGTTGCTGATGCTGTTGTTGCTGCTGCTGCTGTTGCTGTTGGGCGGCCAACTGTTGAGCCATTGTCGAGTCTCGCCTCGGAATTTCCGGCGGTGACTGAAGCACTTCCATATACTCACGGATTAGATTCGCTATCTGATGAGCCTGAAGAATAAAACAATCAATATGAATTTGAATATTAAATTAGACTGTGTATGTGTATATATATATATATACATATATATATACAGGATGGTCCACGTAAAGTTGTTACAAACTAATAACTCTAAAAATATTTCTCCTATCAAAAAGTTGTTTATGACAAAGTTTCATATATTCAAGGGATTTTTCTAACTATGTAAACAAAAATCCACTCCCACACTCCCTTGAAGGGGAACAGGGAGAGGGGTTAACATCAATGTTTCAAATGGAACCCTCTATAAAATGTTATATATTTGAATTCTACAGCAAATACCGAAAAAACAAAATTTTCATCCATGTCATTTAACTTAAGAACTTTCGGAAGCTGATTATGAGCGTCATTTAATATTTTGCGAGTGAATGCGTAATACCATAGAAAATGATTTATTTTTGCAAAATATTCTTTTTTTTATGAAGCACAATTTATCAATACTAGGCATATTAATAAACACAATATGCACTATTGGTCACATGAGAATCCTAAATAGATGCGTACAGTTGCTTTACAATATCGTTGATCACTAAATATATGATATGGAATAATTGGCGATTTTGTAATTGAACCATACTTTTTTGATGATATTGTTAATATTGAATCCTATTGTGATCTATTGAACTATCATCTTCCTCTACTTCTAGAAGAATTACCACTTAACGTGAAATGTGGTTTCAACAAAATGGTGCCCCATAATATTTTCATAAAAAATTTTATCTGTTTAATATTTTAATTTTAATATTTTTTATTTTGCAAGTATTATTTTGCAAGTATTAAACTACTATATTTTTAGTAACTTTTTTAGTAAAAGTGTTATTTAAGAACTTTCTTTTTTAATTAAATGTCGATACTTTGTGGTTATAGCAATTTCTGTTTTATTTTATCTAATATTTTTATTTAGCTTGAATAAAAATGCCTAAAAAATTAAAAAATTTTCAATAATTTTTTTCCAAAGTTTGAGTAGACATACTGAATGATGACATTTCACTTGAATCACATTACCTGCGACGTAGTGAGGATGACCTTGCTCTGCTTCTTATCCGTACCAGTAATAATCATCAAACAATTAACGGCAGGCGTATAGCTTAAAATACTGCTATATTCGTAAGTACACAACGCGTTTCTGGAACGGTGTTCTAAGAGATGAAGACCCTGCTGATCGACGGCCAGCCAAAGAACGCGAGGCCAATTCGAAGTAAACGATTGCATCACGTCGAAGATTGTCGCGCGGTGCAACGGCCACGACTGGATCAGATTTAAGAAAGCCTTTTTCGCCTCCGGCGGTGTCATTCCACGCAGGGATTGATGATGCTGGCGCACACCATCTACACACAGGCACGGCACCAGTCTCGATGATAGGCAGTGACTCGATATTGTTCGATAATCTGGTTCCGATATGGTCTCCTGACAATCGCCCAATTCTAACTGCGCTTGCAAAGCCGACAGCATCATCTGAAAGTGATATCAGTCTCGTGAAATTCTCTTTGAGCAACTGATAATAACACAAAGAAAACATAAATAATAGTCATGCAATACAGAATATTCAATAATTATATATATATAAAATTTATACTAAATGAAATTCACAAAATAATATAAAATAAAAAAAAGGAAATTAAACAAATAGTATCTTATAACTTACTGATTTTTTGATAACTTCATCTTGATTATTTCGAATGTAAAACAATTAATGAATTTTAAATTATATGTGTAAAAAAATCAAATAATTCTCCATTTGAAATAGTTCTATTTAAAATCAAATTATTAAAAGATATGAAAGTTAAGCGCAGAGAAATTGCTTCAACAAGGTTACTTACAGCTTCTTTTTCAGTGATAGGAAACCGATCGGCTCGCAAATCGTGCAGCACTTGGTGATACAATAACTCCTTTTCAACAGGATCGTCTAAATTCATGTATTGATCCAAGAATAAATGTTTCTTGAATAAGAAAAAGTGATGCGCATGCTTGCGTTGATGTTGACCCTGCTGCGACGTCCTGTATCGTTCCCACTTGGACATAACGTCAGCTATCTTCTCCTCGGGAATCAATGATCGTTCGGTCGGTCCCAACACCTCATAAATCGCATAACCTGGCAAAGAATAAAAAAATAACGATAAAAATCAATCAAACAAAATTAAACTTTAAGACAAATTGAAATGAATTAAATGTAGACTTGTAATATTTCCAAATTTTGCAATTGAAGATATGTCAGAATTTAATTAGAATACATTATACTGTAATTCTAACAGCCAGAAATCGATAAAAAAAGAAATTAGGATAGTGATATAAAATAATATAGAAAAATAAAAATATCGAGCATACCCATAGCAGTCTCCTCAAGTCCTATCTTCGTCTTTATAATCTCCATGACGTCCCTAGCGGTCGCAGATGGATGAAATTCAACGGCATGATATTGACCGTCCATGAAATGGAATCTGGCATAGATCGGCCGACGATTGATAGTGCACATAATCTCCTCGCGACTCGGCGGCCACTGCCGCCTGCGAGTGCCCTGAGTCTTGTAAAGGCACTTTTCTGCAAACCTCGCGTACTTACCCTCCTCGGTAACGTAATCGCTGGCGCATCGTTTCAGGTGTGCTATCAAGTACTTGCGTATGGTTTTTTGAGGTGGCAGGATCACGGAACACGCGAGCGAGAGCAATGCCCAGTGTCGCAGATTGACACGATTATTGGGATCTGGATGATCAGTGGTTTGCTTGATCAACTGGAGGTACAATTCACCCAGTAGGTTTTCTTTTCGTATGCACCGTTCCATTACGGTTTGTATAAGATTCACGTGCTCATCCTCAACCCTACGTACTGTGTCTCCGTTTTGGCCAAGTCCCGCGTATGTCAAAATTAACTGGAAGATATTCAGAGACACTTGTTCTGAAACCCTTGTAAGTTTCGCCGTGATCGGCACTTCCATGTTCCTGCCTGAGCTTTTCTATCCGATGCTTAGATAATCTTCTAAGTGTATTCCGAAGAAAACCACCACCGGAATCCTGCGGTTTTCTGAGAATCTCCGAGTCGACTAGAGTTCGCCGACAGTTGATCAGATTGTGATAAAGTCGGATACGATCTTCGTTAGTGATACACTTGAGTTTCTTCGTGGGTACCTCATTCTCTGTGATCCAACCCGCCAGTGCCGAACAGTAACTGACAATCAGACTGCCAATCTCGTTCTTTTGCGGCGTCTCAAAAACGAAACACTTGTGCGAACTATCGGGATTGTGTCGTAGCAACGAGAGCGTGATGAACGAGTCGCTCGGGTCCAGCATGATACTTTCGACGTCCTGATAACGATACTCGGACAGAACGAATTTGTCATCCGGCTTGATTAGCATCAGACCGTCACAGTTGATGCCGAGAATCAACTGGTTACCATAAGACCAGTATCCGCGGTAAGTTACATTAAACATCGTTGTGCCATAAAGCGGATATTGCATCACGCAGGATAGATACAGGACTTTGGCAGCGAGCTCTTTGCGTCCGGCACCATATTGCCGGTGTGCTTGCGCTATAATCGGCACCCAAACGTCGTCGCCACGAGCCCGACTGATTCTGTAGGGCAGGAAGCTATCCACTTCGCTGTAATAATCTAGTCTATCATTATCCTTGGGATCGCCGAGGGATACTTGCGCTTGCAATCCTGCCAATTGCAATGCCACTTTCTCGGACACCGGAAAATCATCACACTAAAAATAAATAAATAAGAATAGCTAAGAATAAAAGCTTACATATAGAATAAGATGATACAATTTTGAACATAGTATATACAATTCTGAATAAAATAAAATTTGGATTCAATATTTTCAAAATTCCAGTTTAATAACCCTCTCATTGTATAGAAGGTACTGAAAGAAACCAAATCAAGCTTGAAATTGGATTTAAATCTTATTTTGTTCAGAATTATACCACCTTACTCTAAAAATAAAAACTTGTAGAGCAATCTATTTGTTATGATGAAACATCGTACCTTTACGACGTTGTAGACCGCTTGCGCGTATAGCATATTAACTTCCACGGGGTCCTGCGAGATCTCCCTTGGATTGCGGAATAATCTTCGTTTAAAGACGAAACGATTGTCGCCGCTGCCCAAAGTAGTATTGTTACCGCGTCGCAGTGTCGAAAACGCTGATTGTGCCGTATTCAATTTGCATTGTTTCCTGCAGTTATAGATGTTATTGTATAATAATTCTACATGAATATAATTACGTTCACACTTACATTTCCCATGCAGCAATCACGTCATACAGGTAATCGTGAGCTCGCACGTGCTCCTCTCCATCCGGTCTGCTTTGATAAATGGCCCAACCTTCTAACGACCGAAGACCCAACTTTTCTCCTAGTTTGGCGACGGCATCAGCGGCTGTATCAATCGGATGCACATCGATCGCCTTCGTTCTTCCGTCCAAGAAAAAGAACCTGCATACTATAGTGCCCAATCGTTTCATGGCAGCGATTTCCACCGTGGATGGTGGATGTTGCCTGCAAGATACCTTGGTGTTCTTGCAATTATCTACGCACCACTGCACGTACTGCCTCAGCTTGCCCTCGAGAGCAAGATTCTTTTTCAGGAAAGAGACAAAGTACTTGTAAAGCAGCTTGCTCGGTTGGAAGGCAACGATCGCTAAGCACAATAGCAACCACACGCGTTCCGACCACTCGGCGTTGGGATTATTCGTCGCTTGACGCATACATTGTACAAAGATTTCGTCTCTTAATTCTTCCCGCTCAATCCCATAAGCGATGATACTCTGAATCGTGACTATCTCTTGGTCCAATTTCATTTCACCGCGAATATACTTACACAAGTCCTGCGAAAAAGAATAATATAATATGATTATGTATAATTATAACATTTATAACACAAAAAAACTTTAAACGGAAAGAAAAGAATTTTCTATAGTTTTTTTATAATGCTTTATAATTAAATTTAAATGCAATTCCAGTCTCGAAGATGTTCTATCAACTTTATGGTCATGCGATTGCCGCAGATCATTGCCTTCAAATTATTGATGAATTTACTTAGAAGTTACAAAAAATAATTATTCTTTTCTTTGAGTTTTCTGCAAGCGTTATAATTAATGCAGGCGTACCCTGAATACGGAACACGCAACATTCACATTGTCGGGATCGTACATATGAATATGCGAGTTCGGAATGCTGGATCCTTTGTAGTACGTGACCATCTCGTACTTCGGAATGAACTCGATACTTTTCCCGCGCGACTTCCTCGTTAACGTAGCCATTATGGTACCCTCCGGCGAACGTTCATGGCTGTTGAAATAGTTCTGCGCAAACTCTACAATATCGTGGTAGGTCACCTCGTTCTCCTGTTCCTTCTTATCTTCGAGCTCTTGCAGCTTCCGCTCCACGCGGGTCTTGCGCCGCTGCTCACGTTCCACCGGCAGTTGCTGCACCGTCTGCGATTGCGGCTGCGGCTGATCGTGGCCATTCTGTTGCGCCTGAGGTATCGTCTGATGATGATGGTGATGGTGAGCCGGATGATGATGGCCGGAATTTCTGGACTCTGGCCTGGATGGCGGACTAGCGGCGATTTCTTTGGTTATCTTGCCACTGGGTGGAGGCGGTGGTGGTGATCCGCAAGTCTCACCGTTCATCATTTGGCCCGGACTGCCGCCGTTGTGAATTGGACTCTCAGAATCATTCGCTTCTCGCGGTAGCACTGACTCGTAGATTGGCTCGCCGTTGTCATCTGATGACTCGCCATTCACAGCTAAAGGCGGCGCCGGAGGTGGTGGTGGCGGTGGTGGTTCCGTGGGTTCCGGAAGACTCGGTTGACCAAGTTTACTGCTGCTCAAGTTATTCGAGCACGGCATCCGCTGTTGCTGCTGCGGAGACTGTACTTCCTGTCCATTCATGGGAGAAGCGACCTTCGACTCAGCCTTGGCATTCAATTCCATCTCTTGTTGAATAACGTTTTCTAATTCTACGTCAAGGTCCTCCACCAATTCGTCCATCTGTTCCCCGATTTCCTCGATAATCTGATTGCTTTTAGTTGATTGTACGTCAGATAGGAAGGAAAACAGATTGTCAAGATCCACCGATTGCAAATCCGTGGCAGCTATCTTCGAGTTCATTTGCTCGGCCATCTGCGACAGCGCATCGATTTCTTCTTGCACTTTCCTGCAAAATTGAAAAGAAAATTGTATTGCCGTTACCGAATGATGTTTTTTTTCCAGGAGTAGTAGTACAGATGCTGGTGTTACGAGCAAAGTAAATTTCGTGTAACGTTATCGTGTAACGACGATCACAACGAGGCATTCGATGCAGTAAGTCATAAAATGATGCCTTGGAAAAATAAACAGATAGCGAATTCGACATACTCGGTGCACACTCATGCATATTAAAATCGTCGTACATAAATTGACGCAAAGATATTTAATGTAAATATAAAAACAGGTTAAAAACCGTAAAATCCTTAATACATTTTAATGTGTTGTCAAGTAAAATATATGTTCTATAATTCGAAATATTTGCGTTTTACTTTTACATTCAGATTAAATCAATCTACAACGATTTTAACATATATTAGTGCATTTAATCGAATTTGCTAAGAGATACAAATCATGAATAAATTTTAGCTACATACAGCTAATCTATAATATTTATAATATGCTAACTACGGTATAATTTTACGTTATTTTTTTAAATGTTCAAAGATTATATTTTATTTAAATTTTTATTATTGTAATATTTATATCTTAAAGTCGCGTGCTTTACGCTGTTCTTCTATCCAACTCATTAATTATGAACGTGTGATTTTCTATGATGTAGCGTTTAATTATCACAATCGGTCTTTAGTATAAAACCATGCGTATATCAAACGAAGAAGCGATAAGGCTCGCGTTTGAGATACACGCAATGATATTTGGCATGCAACGAGTGCATGCCGTCATATACACGTCACACGATCTCATCCATCGTCGGACTTACCCAGATTCCATCTCGGTAATACCATCGTACTGCGTGCTATAAAAGGAACACAAACGGAAACGATTAACGCATACAATTGATTGGCACGCATAATTAATCGGTTCCATTGTTATCAGTTATCTTACACAAGAATTACCATCGTCGCAAGCAAGGTTCATGGGAATTAAGAAATTCAAACGGAGTTGATCTCTCGTACCTTTGGCTCTCTTCCAACGCCTTCTTATCCTCCATCATCCTTCGTTCCTCCTCCAACCGCTCCCTCTTTCTCATCTCCTCGTCGACTCGTCGCATTTCTCGCAAAGCTGTGGCTACTTCCCTCGCAAAGACACCTCGCAAATGACTCTGAATCACTATGGCTGCCCTGCGTTTTCTGATGAACATTATTCGTGACTTCCAACCGCGATACGCATGTTGCATCTTCAGTGTTGCCTCCCTTATACGTTTATACTCTGTAGGAACAGAGAATAACATTTCTAAATATAATACGATTTTTAAACAAATAAAAATCTATTAATTATTCCAAATAAATTAAAAAAGTATAACATAGTTTCCTAGAAAAAATTGAATGTCATATCTCTCTCTCTCTCTCTCTCTCTAATTTACTCAAAATAAGAAATCGCTTTTTATTTATTTGAAAATTATATTATATTTATATCTTGAAATCTGAAAAATGACCTTCAGAAAATTTTTTTCTTATTATAATATTGTTTTTTCAAAACAAACAATTTTTCCCTTTAATATTTTACTATGTTGTTAAAAACAACAGATATTTTAAATTATTATAGCATAAGTTATAGGAAACATATATAAAGGTAGGAAACATAAATCATACCTCGTCGTTTGATGTATCCTCGCCAAATCTTCTGTATCACAATGGCGTTCCTCGTTATTACCTGGTTTCTGGAATCCTCCAGAGGCTCGTGCACGTAGCTCCGTAAAAACACCTTCGTCCGGCCAATTTGCCATTCAGTTTGCGGTATACCTTGTTTACTAATCAGACATTTGACCGCCTCCTTCTCGTTACACGAAAGTGAGGATCGGCTTTTATCCAGACAACGATATCTCGCAACGAAATCGTGGAATGACATGTGTATTGGGAACCCCTCCTTGCGTATGCGTATAATATCGAGCATACCGAGATATTTGAGTTGGTCCATAACGAGCTTCTCATCGTAGTGATTGGCCATCTTCTCCATATTCGGTTTGATACAGCGCGCGTACCACGGAGTCGTTCCCTGTAAAACATCTACTAAGGCCTGCAACTGGTGCCGAAATGAGTCGCAGAGGGTCGGCTTGCCCTTGGACGTTCCTCGCGACATCGTAGTGGTTGTACCGCCGGTTGCACGCGCGACAGTACATCCCAATAGATCCTGATAAACGCTGATCTCCTGTACAAACTCATTTGTACTCCTGGACATGAAGTCGAAAAACACGTCCTGCTGTACGTCGCGATTCTTGTCGACGAAACCTTCGACGGTATACGTCACGCAGCCAGCGTAATGCTTGACCCCAAATTCCTTTTCCCATTTCCGTCGGTCATCTCCCTTTACGTAGCACGGATGGTTCTCAAATTCAGCGTGCAGGTTTGTCAGATAAGCTAGATCCGAGCCTTTCGGCATATGGCACTGCTCGGTGAGTAACTTCAGAACACATCGCGGAGGCTTCTCAATTAGCTCCAGGCACATGGTGTTGTCAGTGAAAGTGATGTGGGAATACTGGATCTCTTCTTGATGATACTAAACACATATTTATTTGATATTTATATGTTTATATATTACGGTGAATTAACTTATTGGCAACAAAACAAAAAATGTACGAAAGTGAGGGATAAAATAAAGTTTTAAAGCTCAAATTAGAGTAAACTGTTCAGAAAATTTAAAATAAAAATGTTCGAGCATTAAATTCTCAAACAATTCAAACTAGGACATTAAGGAAAGTTTGAATGAAAATTGTGAAAAATAAAAAAATAAGCCACTTTTATTTGTTTCGTTTTACCTAAAGTTAGATGTAACAAATCGAATAATTTGAGACCTTCGAATATACCTTTAAACGTCCCCTAAATAGATCAATATTAATGTACAATATTTGATATTGCACAATATTTTTTATCATCTGAAGATTACATTGACTCTAGACTTTGTTTTGAATTATTTAAAAGGGGTATCAATAGTATTATACAAAATAATTGTACAATATATTGAGCGTTTAGAGGCCGCTTTAAGCTCTAACAATTTAAGATTTAAAAAACTTGCAACGCACGAATTGTTTGATCATATACAAATTCTGAGCACTGGAATAAACTTACGAGTTCCTGCTCCAATGCAAAGACGTAGTGATTGAAAAACTTGTGCAGCTTCTCGTTCGTGTAGTTGATGCAGAGTTGCTCAAAGCTGTTCAGCGTAAAATTCTCGAATCCGAAGATATCGAGAACCCCGAGGAACCGCGAGATATCCTGACCTGGGTTCGTGCAGTTGTTGATGTGGTTGATAAGCCAAGCAAAAGTGCGAGAGTAGAGTGCTTTTGCCATCGCGTGCCTATTCTCCCTGGCCTCTTGGACCTTCAGTGGAATCTCCGTGATATTACCGCGAACGTTTATCTGTCGTATCAGCACCACCTTGGTGAGATCCTCCACCTGAAGACCCAACAGCGGCGCAACCGTGTCGACTATATTCCCGTCCTCCTTCGATAATTCGCATCTCTCGCCGTCGACGTCCTCGAAACTCAAATTTCCGAGCCACAGGATGGCCGATAGAACTCGGAAGATGCCTTCGCACATTTCCGGCGCGATCTGCACGAAGATGGATAATAATTATTTGACAATAATAGGAGTGCAAAATTCTCTTCATCGGCAGAGAAATACCTGGAGCACATTAAAGGCGAGCCTGAGAGAATCGAGTTTCTTAGAGTCGGAAATTCCATCGATCTTCACGCAGCCGGACTGATTGAGATATTTGTAGTGGCTGGCTGGCCTTAGCTTATATTGCTCCGCAAATTCCTTGTCCCTCGTGCCGGCCTCGACCAGCTGGTAGAACACGTGGTAATTGCGCTCCCCGGGGCTCTGAAAGGTGATACGACTCTGCTCCAGCAGGTAGTCTTGGATGATGCATCCCTTGATCATCCACTTGTTGTCGAAACACACCTGCATAAACTTGCCAAAGCGCGAACTGTTGTCGTTCCGTACGGTTTTCGCATTGCCTGTTTTGACGAGAATAAAATTTCTCTCGTTAAACTTCATCGTTCTAATTTGAACATCGAAAGAAATTCAAAAACCACAAATTTGTTATTACCAACTCTAAAACACTATCAATATTGAGTAATTGAAAAAAAGTATTATTATCGATACGCGTAAACTGTATAAGAAATTAGAAAGTAGGTCACTCTTAAATAATGTAACACAAGTTTCTTATACATTTCTCACTTTTAATGACAAAATATTTATAATCGAGATCTTTATAAACACAAATAATCTAAATATTGATTTAAAAGAGAAGAAAAAATAAACACGCTATCAAATTCAATGTTGAAATAACTAAATAAATAGAGTGTGTAGTTCAATTGATGTTTGTCTCCTCATAACATTTAAATAAAATATCATCGTTTTCTGTTATAATTATAAAAATCACCAAGGAGTACAATCGATATATAACGGACAAAATTTTTTAAAGCTTGTCTTCGCTTGCCCTAACTTTTAGTATGGCAGATTGAATTTCTTAATGACCACTGAAGATACAGTTTAGTGCTCAATGACTTCGTTCACTTGTACATAAAAATTACGTAACGATAGCATTCTAAGGTTAAGAATAGTTTAAAAGTTTTACAATATTACTGCGTATTCTTTTATAATACATTTTTAAGAAGAAATATATTTGTTAAAAATATCCCTTGATATATGCAGGATAGGAGGAGATCTTCCCAAGTTCATTTAAATGCGAAACATAGATGAAACTCTGTGACGAAGATAAATGAGAATAAACTAGATTTCATCAAAAAAGAAATCATTATCTCTCTCTCATGCAGGTGAATGAACGACGCTGTCTGATGTGTTTTATTCATAAAATCTTTTTGCCTCGTGACCCACTTCGTTTCCCCTCGTCACTGCATTTAACACCTGAGTTGTTCGTACCTAGATTACGATTAATGAATCGCACTTGTTTACTTCTGAACGCACTATTAGGATCCACTTTATCGTCTCCGTTTATCTTCGCTTCAGTTGGAACGCCGATTCTTTAACAGTCTATTACCGTAATGCGATGTGATTCAATTCTGACGAAGATAAGTTGTTCCTGAAGATACTCAATTCATTTTTAGCCCATCGTTTCTTTTCTGATATCTAACAGTTTTAAACCGAATCTTAAATTCTGACATATTTTCGCAGGTTGCGACTTATACATAGACTCCTCGACCTTGAGATCAATTTTATCAGAATACCGATAACAGTCACAATTATCCAATTTTAAAAACAAATTTTTAAAAATATCCAATTTTATGACACAACATATTTTCAGCATTAGATATCTATAATCTAAGTTTAAGATTAACGTATATTTAATCATATAATTACTATTCTAGTAGGCTCGGACATTTTCTTCAACTATACGTTGTAAAAAATTGTTTGTAACAAATGTTTTTCACAACCTTACATAATTTCAAGTTACATAATACGATTTCTCAAATAAAAATTTACTATATGATCATATCGTTTAGATTGACAAGCTTTAAAAAAAATAAGAAATAAAAAATTTTCACAAAAGATCTTATAACGTTTATCAAATACCAAAGAAAAAATGGTTTTTAAATAAAATTAGTACGAAACTTAATTACAATTTGGATCAAATAGACTCGAATAGACCAAGATTATAAATACTAATCAATCTAATCATGTCATTCAAGTTTTGTTATAGCGATTGAAGAATTATTTCATTATTGAAATTGCTGTTAGATTAATTTAATCTGATTAAACGGCAAAATTCATTCCAGTGATTTGAGCCAAAGCAGAGGATTTCAATTAGTGGATATTTTCTGACAAACTTGTGTAGAGAATGGGATATCCGGAAAATACATAATCACAAAATTTTGCGAGCGCGATTTGGAACCTGGATGTAATTAACGGATAATTACCAAATGCCTCGAGGATGGTGTTGGCCTCCAGAATTTGCTGTTCCACCCACGTATCGACGTTGCTGGTAACCGAGCACAGGTACTGTAGGATGAACTTGGTGGTCTCGGTCTTGCCGGCGCCGCTCTCTCCCGATATCACACAGGACTGGTTGCTCACGGTGTCCTGCAAGGACTTGTATGCCGCCTCCGCCAGGGCGAACACGTGTGGCTCCAAGGCGCCCATCTTCTGGCCGTGGTATCGATTCACGTACTCCTGCGAAAAGACGAGGAAGACGCCCTTTTCGGTGAAACAGGTTCCGGTCGTTAACGAGGTACCGCTCCTCTTTGCTACAACCTCGCGAGAATGGATGGTCTTAAAAGCCTCGATTTGTGAACAGCATTCTTGCCCCAAAAACGAAAAGTGAACTTGGTCTATTGTACTAAAATGGAGAGAGCTTTATGAAGAGCTCACGGACGCAGATAAAAGGCTGACGGAGGCTCCAAAGAAAGTCAGCAAAGCATTGTGTTAATTCTCACATTAGAAGTTTGTAAAATCTTATATTTTTGGTGAAATACAGAATAATTTCATACAGCAAAATATTTTACGTTACATAAAATTCTTTTTAAGAAATATAAGATACAATCTTTCGTAACTATAAAATGTTAACATTTTACGTACATATTCTTTACTTGAGAAATTTATTAAGAATATTTTTTTCAAAATAAATACCATGTTTCATAAACATTGCAGTTGGCTTCATCAGGGCGAAAAGCAATCTGACACTGTTCATAAAACGTTGGCATTTAATTATATATCAAGACATGGAGATAACTCGCAAACCGTGTAGCTTTTTTTAATATTCAATGTTTTTAAATCACATTGTTTACCTAGAAACCTTGTATCAGAGTTCGGCTACGAGCGATTTTGTCAAAAGGTATTTCTCTACGAAAGAGAAAGGTATATAATATATAATTTATTCCTGTGTATACATTATCTCATTCTAACTTATACTGTTTCACTCTACAATCTTAATTAAAATTATTCATAGTTTGGTATTTATAGACCAGTACTCGTCGATTCTTATTTTAAGATCATTTTAAGTAATGTGTCTTAAGATGCTAATATCGCTCCGTGATTGGCTTATAATATTTTAACACGCTCTTAAATATAAAATCCGATTATAAATATTGGCCCATATTCAGAACGCGCTTTTATCGATAAAAGCGCGCTTTTATCTCTGAAATTCTATAATATGCGTGACGTACAGTATAGTATATGTTAGCGCACTAACATCGTTGTAAGCGCGTTCTGAATACGGGCCATTGGCTATAAGAGTGAAACAGTTTAAGTTAAAGTGAGAGTATATTACAGGGAGAAATTATGTATATCTTTCTCTCTCGTAGGATTTTGACAAACAGTGATATCTATGTGACATAACATAAAAGTATAAAAGGGAAGAATTTTTTTTCATATGTTGCCTTTAGCATGAGTGAAGAGAATATAGCCACCATCAAGACCTTCGTGCGTGATAACACCGCGATAACCCTAGATAATCCGACCGGAGGTTTGAAAATGTGAGCACGAATGTACCGCATCAACCCCGGTAACCCGATTAATCAGCGACGACACCCGATAGGCGCGTGCACCGCCGACGATGACCGAGTTCCACCGTGGCCCTCTTCGTTCAGCCTTCTCCCCCGGGACGCGGATATATACACATGCACACAAGCTCTGCAAAACGCCGCTCTCCGCCTGAGTCGTCGCTCTCGGCCGTTAGTCTCGCAGCCGAAGTAGTGCAACCCAGTTTCGCGTCGGGCCGCCCGCGCCGCCGAGCATCAGCCAGCGAGAATGCGCCTCGACGCCCGTTACAAATGGATGAAATGCACTCGGCTGGAATTGCCGCCGTGTGATAACAGGAAAATACATAGTACCGTGACAAAACGACCTACCAAACTACTCGATGACAAGAAGACTAGTTTTAGTACAAATCGAGAAAGACGCGATTTAGTAAATTATTTCTAGCTCCGTAGAAGTAATATTACAATTTTTATTAACTATGGTAATTCCTCGCTTCATTTCTTTAAAAAATCAATCTTGAGAGCTGATAACATTATGAAGATCTTAAGTTATCATCTTCACACGATAAAAAAACAAATATACAACATATATTGAAGAAAGTACACTATAAATTCTTAATTAAATCTTCTGGAAGGATTTAATTTTATTGTATTTACTTTTTTATTTTATGTACTTTTAAAAGTGGAAATATTATTAGATTAATGAGACGCGCCGTGTTTCAATTCATGATAAACGTCTACTAAATTAAAATCAAGACTAGGTTAGCATCTAAGTAATACCTAATTCCAAAAAACAAATATATTACATAAATTGTTATCTTAATAAATGCATAATTACAAACATCCAAATTCAATTCAAATATATTTTTAGAGTTCTAATTAGAACTCTTTTTCTTGTCTAATACTTTGTGTAAAAAAATTAATCAAATCGATGTGATTACGTTATTAACATTAAAAGCAAAGTTTAATTTGTGCTATTTACATATTTATATAGTAAATCAATAATTTTAATAAATTCATGTTCTGAATATTAATATTGTTGCAGAACGATTTAAGACGCTTCAATGTAACCTTAAAAAGTTATTTTGGAAGGAAATTATCTCGAGGTACATTTGTAGAGGGTTGCATGGGTTGCCCGAGATAAACCGAGCGTGTCGGAAAGCCTTAAGAAAACAAGCTGGGATATAAAAATAAGTGTGAAAGGACGCCTTCCAAGCGACGCTCCGGAAGTTTCGACACTTCTTGCTTCTTTTTGAAAAAAATCGACTGTATCCATATATAAATATATGTCGCATTATGTAATACTACGCTGTTCAACATTGTATCTTCACAGTCCTCTGAACTGCTTAATGTTGAAAGTTTTGAACTTTATAATTGGCTTCTAGAGTTCCAGAGTATTTAAACATATAAATAAATAATTTTAATATTTGCAAATAGATACTATTGTTTAGTATTTTTATATCCAATATTTATTTAAAATGTCTCACAGATATTTCGTATTTTTTACACCAAAATACCTGCTCTTATTTTTACTTTAAATTTTCATATTCGTCAGCTGTGCTAATTATCGTTATTTATACATAATTTAAACGTACTAAAATAATGTCAAATACATATATCCGTAATTAGATTTTAGAACTGAATATATAAAATGCTATAATTACAATTTTGTCATTTACAACTAATTTTTCCTGTTCCTGTGGCAATACCATAATAAATAACGAAACAATAACAAAGCAATTTTTTAAATAGTAATACGTAACTAATATCTACATTCAGAATTGTGAATCATTTGCATTATTTCATTTAAATGGAATTAAATAGCGTAAAGTATATATATATAATAAGATCAAATAAAGTCATCTTATTCGCGATTAATTGCATCTGTTAAATATCTTGAATGAAAATATCAATTTTTATCTCGAAAGTGATCCACAGCCAATTTCCATTGCTAAAATCAGTGTCGTTTTTTTTTTAATTAGTTTAAGCTTCCCGCTGTTACATAGCGTCATCAACACCGGTGGTGTTGCAAAGGGATGTCGATTCCTCGTTCCATTTCGTTAGTGGGTCACGTCCATCGATCAGTATCGTTTGTGAGGGAATTGAACACGTGTCATCGAGCTCCGATAGAAACTCGCACGATGATTTTTCATCCCGCTTTCGTTACACAAATTGTACTACGGCGAGCGTTAAACTCGGGACGAAATATTCATGGACGATTAATTAACATCAATTTCCATTTATCCCAGTATATAGGATCGGAGGGACTGTTTGTGATCTCCCTTTACGAAGAAATGTTTGCAATAGACGGGTATTCCGAGATCCGAGTCTGGGGATCGAAAACGAATCGACCTATTTGTGATATGTTAACCCCCTCGATTACCGCAAGTGCTGATTGCTTATTAAACCATCACCGTGATATTCGGAACGTCCAATCGATTGGTCCAAATCGAATTACGGTTATCCGATATTGAGTAATTTCGTAAAAAAATTGTCAATCTTCCCCTTGCGTTTATTACTATTTGTACATCGCAAAGAATAAAATATCGCAAATAATTTTCAATCTTGATAAAAAAAAGGAAAAGATGTATTTGTATAGAATCTTGTATAAAATGATTATTATCTAGTAAATAAATAATAATTCGTGTAATCGTATTCCAATAGTAAAATAATTGATAAGAGCCGATAAAAAGCTTCATACAAGTCTTTTGTACTTCCCAGCCATTACCGGCAAATATTTGAACGACTTGATTGTGGGTTTACTGTGGAAGTAGCAATCATTTACCTCGACAACAATCCGAGTATATTTGCTTACTTATCGATCAACAAAACGATAATACATGGCTACTCTATAAATTCCTTGGAATGAAATCTCTCTCTCTAAAGAGTGAAAATTGAGCCAGTCTTGAAAAAGAGTGGCTCAATTTTCAATTCTTTAAGAGTGTGAGATTTCACTCTTCACAGAGTTAGATTTATTCTTCAAAAAGACACGTGTCAGATGAATGTAAAGGTGCGATGTCAAAATCGAATTATTCTTAGCTTAAAAGTGCACAAAAAATGAACAGCGGATTAATAAGCAAATTAAAAAATTGAATTAGTTAATTAAGGCTGCTATTTCTTCGCTACTCTTTTATATAAAAAGAGTGTTTTGGTCATTTCTCGGTTATTTTTGTAAATATCTAAAGACAAAGATCAATCAAAATAATCTAATACATATTTAACATTTTAAAACACTATATGTCGCTCATTTGCTCAAAAATCAAAAACACAATTAAAAAATTGTTATTATTTTAGTTGCTTGCAAAAAGAGCGGAAATATAAAGACAAAAAGATACAAAATATACTTTTATTTCTTTATAATCAGTTATTACACCAAAATTACATTTTAAATATTAAAAAATTTTAATAATGATGAAAATTTAATATATTCAAACTTATTTTCTGGAAAACTTTTGTTTTTTATTTTAATTGTGTCGTTATTATAACAAATGAGCGATGTATAACCTCGTTATTTCACAATAATTAATTATTGTGAATAATTGTATAATAATTGTGAATATATGTATAATGATTAATAATTACAGCATATTTCTACATCAATTTTCTTCGTTTGTCGATAATTTTAAGAAAAGTTTTTCACGTGGCTAGTTTGAAAAATCTATTTTCTCGAAATAGAAGTCAGATTTATCACGAATTTGGCTAACGCGAATGTATCTGTAGTTTCTCGTATGTTGCTACTCGTTGGTAATTCAATCGCGATTCGCACGTGGATCATCGTGATCGCTCTGGCGAGGATCCAGCGAGAGTATTCGGTAGAAATGTGCGGAATTGGCGGGTCTCGAGGCAACCACGCCGAGTCCCGAATCCGATCCGCATGCTTCGGCGCGATCAATAACGCGGGGCGTGCACCACCACGGTGTGCCACCCTCTTCCTTCTAGTCCCGGCAGGAGTCCTCGGTACCCCAGCTGACCTTCGCAAAACACGCATGTTACCGTAGCACGCAAATTTTCACGAGCGTGTGCACGAGGTTAACGCACCGCAGTCACGTGAGTTCACCTCAACAATCAGTTTTTTTTTGTTTCGCACAAATTTGTTCGCGCACGAATTGCGCCATACGCGATAATAGTTGCCAAATTATTGTGTTTCCAAAAAGTAATTTTGAACACTAAAATAAATTGCTAAAATGTGGTAATGAAAACACCGTCGACATCTTCCTGTCGAAATTTTATTGCAACTTGTTAGTTTGAGGGAGGCTCGAAAACTTTTCTGAATGTCACGAGAATGGGGTACCCCCCTCTTATTAAAAAATCCCTTGCTCAAAGGTTGCGTATATTGTAGAGGGAGGAACAGAGAAAATGCAATAAAATGTATAAGCCTTTAGAGAACCAGCTCGTTCCCAAACACGAGACAAAGTAAATTTTATCGCTGCACTCTAACTCCAGCGATTCTCACTGTCCAATTCAATTTACGGTCGCATGCACCGCCGCTCGACGCTTTCCGTGTCGTATAAACGCGCGGCTGCACAGAATAATATTTGAAGAATTCTTTCAAAAATTTGAAGAGGCCTCTATCATTTGTTAGCTTAATATAAAACTTTTCACGTGGCGGAATCTATGGGGCTTTTTTCTCGTTTCGTTGAAAAGAAGTATCGAAACTACTCGCAAACAGCTAGCCTTCGCCTAAGTATATAATATAGTAGAAAAAATTTAATAATAATATAATATGATATTAATAGTGATATAAAAGAATATCAAACATTTTTTTAAGATTTTTAACAGTTTTGCTGTTTTCTTATTAAAAATAGTTGGAGCATTATGTTTCAACTTTACCGAAATGTACAAAGTTTTTTGACTGTTAAATTTAATATAACAAAAGATAAAATTCATAAGCATAAAAAGAATCAATACAGTTTAAATTCAAAGTAAAATTTTTGAAATTTCTCATCTAAAGTTAAAAAAATTTTAAATTAAATGAAATTTATACACCACTTTGGCAAACTAAAAACAAAGCTATCGAAAGAATAGTTTCGATAAAAATGAATGGAAAATTCCCGAGAAATTTCAAATTTACTAAATTTTTTTCAAATAGTAAACTCTAAATTTTGCAGATTTTCAATTTAGCGTTAAATTATTGCGAAATTTATTGCTCTTGCAACAAGATTCTTTTCTTCTCTCTATTCTGGATCTGCTCGGAATTGCTATTCGGTACCCAAAAATAATTCGTCCCTGAGATTCGAGACTTATAACTATTGACGATGAGTCTGCGACATGCAAGGGAGCGAAGCCGTCTCGCATCACGTGCACCCGAAAATAGCTGCAACGGTGGCGGGAAAAGGAAACTGTATTGCTCTATATTATCGGGTATATGCACTTAGCGTTTCATCCCCGATAAATGGTGAACGAGCAGAAATTTATCTCGTTCACCCTCGATCGCAAATATCAGCAAGAGTTCGTCGATAAAGGTCTTTAGGTCTCGCGACACATTTCTCGAATGAATCAAGTCTGTGTATATGAGCATCCCAATTAACGTAATTGTTAACATTATCGTCCTGTCAAGAACTAAGTCGAGCGTGCTATCGCTCAAGTTTCGTTCCATCAGCGTGACCTAGAAAAACCGCCGTCGAAGAAGAGTAACGCTCGCCGTTTCGCGAGTTATCTCGAGACATTATAAGCACGTTGCGGCTTCCGTTTCCTGTTTTCAGACCGAGGGTCAATATGATAAAAGCGTCCTGCTGCGGTGCATTTTGCGGATTTGTGAAGCCATTCTCGGAAAAACTCGTCCGCCACAGGCACGATAATTTTGCACGAGTATGCAAATTGCACGTGCACATGCGACGAGGAAATTCATCGCCGATTAGAGTTCGATGGGAAAGAAACTCGTAAACTCAGCCAACAATATATGTATACTTGAATACATTCTCGTGTATTATTTCTTACAACAGCCTGTCAATTTAAAATCAATTTTTCCATGAAAGTATCAAATTTTCAATGGAAATATCGAAGTTGTAATTTTTGAACTACGAATAATTGAAAAATGAATTTTTCTACAAAAATTTGGCAACCTAAGTTTCAGATTATTATGTTCTTCAATTAATTTTAGATGACCGTTTTAATACGATTTTAAAAGAATTTAAAAAAAAAAGAAACTTTAGAAAACTTAATTAGAAACTTAATTAGAAAATATATGCTATAATAAATGATGACGTTTGAAAAATCTTTATAGTAATTCTATTAAAATAGAAATTTCATTTTTGCGAATAGTTTCTACTATTCCTTTTCTAAGAATTTTGTTCGAATTCATACGTTGTGAAAAATGATCACAAGTCACGTTCTATCCTTTCAAATCCTCCATTAAATTTAACGCCACACGTTGTGCCTACATTTTTCTTTGTTTGATATTTGCAAATGTATAGTTGAATGACCTAAACGTAATTAGTATCTTTATCACAAAGTACCGACAAAGTAATGAAGTGAAAATTTCGTTGAATGTTACGTAATTTCGTTGCTAACATCGTATTATCATTTGAGGCTGCTAAACGGACTGCAGTAATTTCTCGTTTTCGCAATGCGCGTTGTAGCAAGAGCAGCCGCGTGTAAGAAATGCGTTCAACAAAATGTCGAAAGATCCGAGACAGTATTTTTATAGCGAATTTGATTGGACACACTACTGCGCACTGGTGGATATTAAAGTCATTGTATATCTATTGATCTAATTTCAGTGTAAAAATAAAATGCTAATAATTATAAATATTGTATAATCATCTAACTCGTAATATGTAACAACATTAAACAAAAGTAGAAGGTCAATGAACGAGGAATAATTTTTAAATCAAGATAAGTAAGATTTAATTTATTATTTAACATAATAACAATAAAACTGTAAGAGTTTTGAACTCACAGAGTCTTCTGAAATCAGTCTCTTAAAATCAAACCTCAGTCTTTTAAAATGCTAATATCTTGAATGCTAAAACGCTCTATATATATTTTACAAAACGGATACAATAAAGTGCATTGAGAATTTCGTGGTTTAATAAATATTTATATTAAATAAGCATTTTTACGTCGATTTGTGTATTACGGTTTAATGCGTGTTAGTGCGCACTAATGTCTCTCATCGAATTTGCTATTAATCTTTCATCTCCATTCAGAAAATCGACGTGTGTAGCGTTTCGCGGCTCTTTTTTTACCTTGCATCACAGAGCGGCATCACGCTATTGTGCCTGATATTTATTATTCCTTGCTGGTGTTTCCGGTTTTTGTCAGCCACAGGAAGCACGGCGAATCTCGTACGCACAAGAGATCTATCGAGCCCACCCTATCGATCACTTCGTGCCGATAATGCTCATTGTATCAGATTTGTATACTTTACTTGAATGGAAACGTTCTTTCTCCGTTCCGAATCAACGTACATCTCAAGTAAATAATCTCTAAAAATTGCAAGAAGTATTGTATCTACGTCACATCGATGATGATATCTAACTTCTATATTTAATTTTTCTTCCCAGAGCTTTGCGTAATATTTTATATTTTAATTTTTGTATTTGCGTATTATAATATTTAACTTTATACTCAATTATAACAAAATCAATTCTAACAAAATCAATTCTAAATAGATATTCTTAATTAAATAAGTAATTATAATTATTATGACTTATATTAATAGATATAAATATATTTTAATTCTAATAAAATTCCATTTATTTTAATTGCTTTCAATAGACAATGATGACATGATATTAAAAATATTGTAATATACTCAAAGAGAGAGTAATAGTACATCAATAATGAGTGTTTCCCATTTGGTAATACAAGTATCGTTCTAACTTTGTCACTAAATGTTAAGAAAGATAGAATAATGCTTGCGTCAATTTGTGTCACCAAATAGAAAGCACTCAATGATAAGAGTGTTAAAAAAATGCAATATATCAAATTCCCCTTTTTCTTCCCCTTTTCTTCACGCTCGTTAATTTAACCTTCCGTCTGCGATCTAAGTTTTTTATCTAGCCCAAGTTTTTTACTGTTACTAGGTTTTTAAAAAAAAATTCAGAGTTTCTTTTCAACATCTTTAGTTACCGAATAATTTTTTAACTTAAATGTTAAAACTTTTATTTAAAAATTAAAATTTGAGTTAAAAATAAGATGAAATTTGAGAGTAATATAATATTTCACTTCTGCCAAAAACGATCCAGATTACAGACGGAGAGTTAACATGATTTCGCTAAAATTAACTAATTACTCACATTCGTATAGAAGTCCACTTCTTTGTAAGGATTCACAGCCACCAGTATGGATCCCGTGTATGTCTATGTAATATCTACGTTAAGGAATATGTAGCTTGAATAGCATTCAATAAATATAAATATTCGTAGTCCGTGTTGGATATTAATAACATTGTTATCACTGTTAACGTAGAAAAAGTTCTGACATTTCTCTGCCGCTGACATTTTTCCGCGTTCATAGTCATGATATCCCTTACAATACCTATAAGTGCGATACAAGTACATATAAGTGGGCGATAAATGGAGAGACAGAGGCACGAATCGGTCTAAAAACGTGTGACATTTTTAACATTCCCTTTTGTCGCGATCACGCTCGCGATTCCGAGCAAACTCTATTTTATGAAGCGCGAACGGAAAGTTGCGCCAATCCGGTTTTATTGCTCGCCCTATAAAAGAGAAAACTCTCGAAGGCAAATGAAGCGTTTAACGCCGTGTCTATATACAGAATTATCTAGACATGCATACACTTCGTTTTTTTTCTCTAATATTCCATGGATAATTTCGGAATAATATTCTTTTCGATATTTCATCGCTCACCTCAAAAAAGCTTGAAATCAGCAGCTTGAAATTTTATTGCTTCGCTTGAAATTCGATTTGATCTAATTTTAAGTGAATTAAGATAAATTAAAAATAAAAATTTTACTTTTACTTTTGCTCTCTTATTTGTTAATTATTAATTCAAGTAGCATCGATGTCTCGACTTTCATTAAAGAAACATGAAGTTTGAGTTGATTAAAAATATAAATTTAAAATTCAACGTACGATTTGCCTTAGAGTCATTCTGACATATAAAATTGCAATAAAACCGTTAATCTTTCACAAAAAAATAATACAGGCCGTATAAGACAGGCTTGGAACTGCGTCGCGCAATTTTAGACTCGCGAGAATATCGCCAAAGAAATCTCTAGAGACAGAGAAAGATAGAGCGCACAGCTCTGCCGTAAGCCCTATCCCTTGCATAATAACCCGAGGATGACATGCTTTCGCCGGGGGAAAGAGCTCGGTAATGACGTCACGCTCGGGGGCGACCTATAAGGGGTATGACTCATGGCTGGAACCATACCGTTAGCGAAAAAGGGGGTAGTACACCTACATATAACCGCGCTACCCTTCGGCAACATTTGAGACGAGTTAGGGTGCTGATCTATGCTCGAAAGTTCGAAACTCATTTTAACCGATGGTAGGGTGACTATTGAATCCCCTGTCCTGCTGATTAACATTTATAAAATGTCCAGTATTTACGAGTATAAACCAAACTAATAATAAATTCATACTTCCGAAAATATCTACAAATATCAGAAGAATATTTCCTTCATATTATTTTTCATATTATACTTTATATTAACTTTAAAAACAATGAAGAAATGGAGACATAAGGCGGTATTCATAGTCTGTTCTTGTTTTAAAACCGTCTTAAGTAATGTCTTAAGATGCTAATGGCTTTTTGATTGGTTCATGATATCTTAAGATTATACTTAAAACGGTTGGAATTTAAATATAAGATCCAACTATGAATACCGGTCATAGAAAGGAAATTAGCTATAAATAAACTGAAGTTAGTATGCTATTTGAAAAAGTTATGCTGAATATTACAATAATTAATTATTATGTATTATCACAGAGATTAGTTATCTATGTAATTCCTCCTTTTCTATCTTCTTTTTCTCTTTTTTTGTACGTCGATCTTTCTTATATGAAGACAGTTCGCCTACTTCTTTCATACTTTGTGTTTATACTTTATTTATGGCGCTTTATTACTTTATTTATACTTGTATCTTATTCTTTTTGTTTTGGAACAAGCCTGAACGCGTATATTGCCAACACTCGTTGGCGTATAGAAGCTGTCAACCTTTGTGGTGGTTACAGTTCCCAGTTAGAACCTTTGGTCGAAACCCTATCGAAACCCTATTATTACTGAGAAGGATCTAACAATTTAATTAACCCCTTGGGTAATCTCGTCTCGCATAGCCCATCGATAACTTCTTGACTTATACGTTCTCGCTATAATAAAATCAAGTTTAATTACAAATGACACCCGAGTATTGAAAAGTTTATCCATATAGGTGTAGTAGACAAAGAACGGAAGATAGCTCTATTTATTCGCAATAATTTCTAGGATGAAACGGAGTAATTTGGATAAGATAACTGAAATTTTCAAATTGCATAAAAGATTGAGGTCGCATAGTGTATAATTCAATCCTCGAATTCAATCAGACTACAAAACATACACTATAGTGTAATAGCATATACGTTTTGTTCAATTGAATATACTATACGATCTCAAACTTTTACACAATTTAAAAATTTCTATTAACTTATCCAAATTTTCCTGCTTTACTTTATAGAAAGTTTCAATCGATTAAAAAGTTTTCAATTTTTTTTTCGCGAAATTATTATTGCTGTCGCATTCCGAAACACAGGATTGTTATAATGAACTTCTATCATACTTTAATCCATTATCTGCGAATCACGAAACTAGTTTTCCAAAGTATTCCGTGTTTTCAGAACTCCGGTTATTAATATACCGACACGTGCAGATAATTATCAAAACCAAGAACCTGGAATATTCCGTAAACCACGAATAAAAGTCCAGAATATTCTGTGATCTATAAATAACGTGTTTCTAACGAGATCTGTAAGCTGACAGATATCGCCGAACACATAAAAAGAGAGAAACCGAAAAAATAATAACTCTATCAAAGAAAATCAATTTTTTATTTCCGATTTCTTCGACTTTTCGTATACAAAAAATATAGAGTATAAATATATATTGGAAATATAAACCGGAAATAAAAAATTAATTTTCTTTGTTTGATAGAGTGTTATTTCAGATCCTCTCTTTCTCTTTGGCGACGTTTGTCAGCTTGCAGATCTCGTTAGAAACACGTTATTTATAGATATCCGGCAAGATATATTTCGGTTATATTATTAAATGAATACACTGAAAAAAATACTAAATTTTAATAATTATTCGAATAGGTTTACGTAATATTTACTAAATGTAAATTTTAATATATATTTATTTAATATAAAAACCATTAATTTGATTTTTTTTTTAACTATCATTTTTTTAGTAAAGATTTACTTACTCTAAATAAATGTTTACTTAGTACTATTTTAAAAAATATGTATTAAGATTTAGTAAATTTTTTTCAGTGTATATAAATGTGTATGTCATATTTGTTATTTAAACTATAAATAAAATCGTATCAAAATCCAAGTGAAATCGTTGCGAATAATTTCAATATCCCTTTTCCACTAAAAAAATAATTTTTTAATACCTATTTTTAAAAATATTTCAGATCTTTTATTTAAATTAACACAATTATTAATTATAGGAAAATAACAAACTTTCCGTCGTTAGAATAACTTTAAAGATTAAGATATAAGCTATTATTTTCATATCTAAACTTACATATTATTTTTACGAAAATATTTGATTAAATATAAAACAAAAAAGAGGCTAATATAAAGCTTGAATGACAAATTCCTTCAATCAAATCATTCGAAATAAAAAGACGTACTCGTCGGTTTCTCTCTTCTGTTTGAATGGTCCTTTCAATTTTAGGGGCAAAACGAACGATTAAGCGATTTAAGCCAATAATAGCAGCGCGGCGGTGTGACGTCTGGCTGTGAGAGGGTGTGAGGTGTCGGTTACATTTTAATTTAACCGAGCATGCAAGATCAGAGAGTGCAGCTTCGTCGATGAACAGGATGTCGTCCGTTCCTTTGCGCGTGTTTTTCCACGTGCGCTCGATGCGCGCGCGTTCACGCAAACACAGATACCTGCATGTATAAAGGGGGTAGTTCCCTCTCATTAACCTCTCTCACTGGCGAAGCGCCCTTAGCCGACTTGAATTGCACTCGTCGCGGGGGCGGGAACGGGACGATCTCGTGTACCTCTATTACCGGGAGTACAGGAGAGAGTGAAGAAAAAAAGGAAAAAACAAGAGACACACGGCGATGAGAACAGGAGGGTGAATGTCTGGGAGGGTCGCGAGAGGGTTCACCGATGCGAAAAAATTAGGCCACTCGCTCTGGAAAGGGTTAAGCTGCCTGGAAGCTGAACGGTAAGAAAAGCGTTTAATTATCACGCACGATGGATGACTGGGTGATTTCGATCATCGGTTTCTTAACCCTTATTATTTATTCAACCGACCTACTTTTGTAACAAGAAAGCGGAGTCTGTCGCTGCTGTTATGACATTTTTAAATATAACAGACTTAATTGCTCCCTCTGTAAAAGTTTAATTAATATTACATCAACAGTGGACAATGCTGGATTATAGGCACCCCATTTACCCGAATAAGGATTAATTTTTTCACGAGTCAATCTTTTTTTAGAAATTCGGTCTAAGCGCGATTTATACATATATATATATATGTTTTTATTAACTTACTGATATTTGTCTTCGTAAAATATCCAAATTATCAGCATTTTTATCAATTTTTATGGAATTATAAAATTTATTAAAAGTATAATAATTTTTAAATCAATATTTAATACTTTTTTATATGGATTTGATTTGCATTTGAGCGATGGATCACGTAACAGATTGTTATATCATAATACAATTTTTATTCCCGACTCACGTAATTTCGAGATTTAACATACGAGAAACGTGCTTGATGCTCACAGCAAGAGCTGTCTTTACCAGCTGCGAATCTCGTTTGCGCCCACGACGGCGATAAGAAGTGCTCAGTGACGGAGATTCGAAAAGACCGAGGGACCCGCTTTACGAGCCGTTTAATTTTTCGATTACATCAGGCGAGACAAAAAGTGAGCACCGACATGTGTATGTATATATACATACGTGGTGAGGCAGAGCTTAACTCTTCTGGGAAACAAGTTCAGTTTCTTAGCCCCTTCGATGGATGAGATATTTTCTAATTAAGAATTTTATGAAGATTGCATGAAGTCAGAAATTACTTCAAATGTTTTGATGATGATTCAATTATTAAATAGGAACGATTACATTCACAAAATCCCACTAAACTAATATTTCTAATTAATTTAAAAAGAATTTTTTAGAGTGTTTTTAGACGAAATAATTGAATAATTAATAAAAGAACATGTTATTTGGTTAAAAATTATGTATCACGCTGTCACAGAAAATTATGTAGGTACAGTTATCATCTTCATCCGGTCTTATATCGTTTCCATCTAAATGCAACGGAAGATTAGTCTAAGTACATCGTCGCACGCGCTATTCGCATGTACGAGGAATGTTCACTAACGAGCGGATTACCGACGACCTAAATCGCGTGTTTAAATTCCGGTAGCTATAAAGTGGTCAATTAGAGCGAGTATTTGTAGATTTTGGATTCTGCAATACATCAAGTGTCGTGAGATTTTGCAATTATCGGGACTATAATAATCTTCGTACATCTCATTCATTATTACTGCAACGTCTTTAAATGCAACGTCTTTAAATTTGTGTCTCATTCAATCAATTAGATCGAATGATCCAATAGATTGAATGAGATAATTCTGACTGTCAATGATCACGTGTATTTATTATTACATTAAATGTACGCAAAGCAAAACGTAACGTCCGATATTAATTCTGTACAATATCACGTTTCGTGTTAATTCTACACTGAAAAAAATGCATGTAATTTTACATGGAAATTACATGTCTATGATCGAAAAATTACCTAAATATGATCGAAAATTTACAATTTCCAGTAAATTTCCAATCATATTTATGTAATTTAAATAATTTTCCAGTCATAAACATGTAATTTCCATGTAAAATTACATGCATTTTTTTCAGTGTACTAAATAGTACATGTTCGGAATTAATTCGGATGTTGGTTCTTGAATATAATATTGCTGTGATTAGAATTACATGACGTCATCTCGATATTATTCCGATGTTAGACGATCAGACGATCTCTATTTAAAATATTAGTCGCCGATTATTTCATCGAGCTAAATGTGCCTCGAATTATTGATGATCCACGGATTTTCATATCGTTATTCATAATCGGTAAAGGAGGAAGGGAAGGATTGACAGTAGGTCGTTGCGACATTGTTGGGTCGTTGGCAAAGTCGATGAGAGATGAATGGGTCTGACCCTGGGGTGATTCGCCAGCTGACTGAGATCGTCATAGCAACGCGACAACCTAGGACTCTGCCCACCCCTGCAATGTGAATATGAACGCGTCCCTCTCGCGTGCCACCTCCCTCGGTCAATTTATTTTTTTCTCTCCCTCTACTCTATGCCGATCTCTTTCTCGGATGAAATCGGTTAATCTCTCGTCACCCACCTATTCCTCCATTCATTTGCCTAATTTGAATGAAGGCACAAGTAAACGGAATCGTACATAAAATAAATAAAAAACGTGTACACTCGAAGAACAAAAATGCATAATTTTTCAGTTTTAATTGTAGTAATATTGAGATAAACAAAATCGTTATATTTTTTCAATGTTATCAATTGTTTTTAAATATTTTTGTTTGTATATGCTGTATGAGTGATTATTTTGAAATTTTTAGATTTTCAAATTTGTCAAAGATAATTATATCATAATTATTACAAGACTAATTTTACTTGTCTAATATAATCATTTAAGGCCTGTTCTTTTTGGCTGAACTTTTGCACCAGTTAACCTTTGTTCCTCTTCTTTCCTCCTGAAGAGAAAAGGAAGAAAGATGAACTGGTGCAAAAGTTCAGTCAAAAAGAACAGGTCTTTAGAAAGATCTATTTCAGACATCGATTTATATTGTATCTCGAGTTATCGTAACTTTAGTATTTCAAGCATCAAAGAGACATAACAATAATTTTGCATCGAATAACTATATATCGTAAGAAATAAAGGATACGTATATCTGGTCCCTACTGTACCGAACTTGAAGATTCCGATTGATACCGATCTCGTCGATATTGCTGATGACTGTCATGTCCGGCACGCCGCACTCAGGGCTTGAGCCTGAAAAGTAAAAAGAAAAAGACACTATAAAAAATGATTGTAAGAGAAAATTGTAAGATTTGAAATAAGCCTCATTTAAAATCCTTATCTAACCCTCCGGAGTTGATGCCAGAATTTGTAACACGGTTATATTGACGTTAGGTCTGTAAGATCCATTTAATTACATTAATTAAAAGACACTAATTAATTTCAAGGTGATATAACTCATATAAAAAAAAAAGAATGAATGCTAAGTATATCTTAACAAGAATAATCCGCAAATATAACATAAAGAAAATTGAATTGTTTGAAAAAAAGATTTATAACTGAATGGATTCAATAGTTTCATTATCAGCTTCAAAAGGAGCAGTAATTAATCATATTCATTTATTATACTTTTCAAAGTTTTTCCAGATAGACACTCAGAGATTTTTTAACATTATTGATTAATCTTAAATAGTTAAATATTCAAATATGATAATAAGCAGAAAAGTATAATTAAAAAGTGATGAAATTAAAACTATTAGTAATTATTCAAAGATATCTTTGTTGATTGCTCGGCACTTCTGGCTAATATCGAATTTCAACTCGATTACATTCCTGGGGTGAACTCACATATCAAAGGGAATCATGCTTGACCACCTGTTGTTCAATAAGTGAAAATTATGCTTCGAAGGTGAACAACTTTTTAATAATTCTGTAACGTCATAAAAGTTTTACGAGTTACTTATTAAAATATTCTCTACAATTTTCTTGTTATTTTTATATCAAGATTACACAGACAGAGAGACCGACTTTAAGACACGAAAGCGATTTAAATTCCTTCTAATTTGAAAATTATACCTTGAAAATTTAACTTTGCGAGCAAATCTCATGTTTTTATTGAATATATATCCATGAAATTAAGTATCGTGAATTACACCGCCAATTCGTGGCAACAATTCGATACAGTTGATCGTTATCCTGTCAAATTTTACTGTTTCGTGTTTCGAAATCAATTTGCGACACAGTGCAACACGAAACACACACACACACAGAAAGAATTAATCATTTGGTGCGCTTCATCTCGACGGTAGTCTACGCGCCGACGGCGAAGAATCAAGTTTCGTGATTCGCAGGTGCAACCCGGTGCGCACATGCATCTGTAACTATGCACCACTCAATCGCACCTGCGCTACCCAGCTGCCGCATCGTAATTTCAAGGTCGCGATTAACGGGAATTTGGACAAGGACCTGATCGACTAATTTTGCGATCGGTGACTCGGAGCCGAAATGAAAATCAATTATGCAGCTGCCTTCTTAAACTGCTGCTTTCTTCAGAGCCACGTATTAAGCTCATTTAGAAAAAGAAATTAATAAGTGATAAAAACGACGATATGAATTATGGCTAATTAATGTGGCATAGTTTAATAATGACGTCAAGCTAATCAGTGGCAGCAGTGATTCAGAAATTTATTAGCGAGTTTCACGTATGTTGTTTCAATAGTATATGTTAGTTATTGATTTAATACGATTATAATGTATAATCGTATTAAATTTATAATGAAATGATATTAATTGTATGAAATAGAAGAACCGTCTATATTTAGACAGTTACGTGCGTCAATAATATTCAGGTGACAACTCTTATTTAATGGAGGTATTTTACCAAGTTTTCGAAAAAAGTTTATCCAAATTCGTGTGTTAATATTTCAATTTGCAAGAAGTAAGTTTCCTATAAAGTATAACTTTATCTATTCTCTTTTTAGGTTCCTGTGTGCTTATTTTTATTCAGCGATAAAACAACGCGTCACTTTTTTTACCCAACGGCGAATCACCATCTGTTTCCTGAATACCATCGAAAAACGTCCGGTTGAAGATGCTTTTACATAAAAATCGCGCAATATGTTCTATCTAATTTTAATTACAATTCTATAACGATCTTAATAAAATTAAATCAAATTATGATATCCTTCGCGGCCGAGCGATCCTGAGAAATTATCGAAAATTCTGGATATAGAAAAATCTGATTCTGGTATTAATTAAAACATGAAACATAAATCCGATACATTAAAATTTTTTATCATTCAGAAACAGTGATAAAAAGTACAGTTTAAAAATTCCATTAAAAATTATCTACAATATTTTACACAATATCGAATATATGCGTCTGCAATTAAATATACACGAAAATATCGATCGATTAAAAATCCATTATGTTACATATATCATTCTCTATTACATATCTAAAAAGCCACACAAACAATTTTCACGTCTTATTCACATCTAATATATCCTATGTCGTTAGATAACTATTCTTTCTATTGTAAGATATAAATCTTTCTATTGCCAGCGTTCATTCCAGTTTCGAAATTGCCCCATGGAATCACACTCGATCAATTCCAGCGACATGAAGAAACATAAATCGCACGTTTGAGATTGGAGTAAGCCGAGGAAATGTTGTACAGAACAAAGAGCAGTCACGAACGACTGCAACCGGGGGAAAGAATTAAAATGCACAACTGGCACGGGTGCCCACATGGCGCAATGTAGTTACCGTCGTGCGTGCGCGTATTTGTGTTCATATGCGTGTGTACGATAGTATTATACACGTAGTATCCTTTTTATATAGTATTATATTTGAAAGGATCATTGAAAGAAAAGTGTTTGGTACTAGAATGAGAAATCTTGTGACTAGAATTGATAATAATTATTGTTAGGAATTCCATTTTTATATAGTTATTATATAACTATAAAAATATTGCATTAATATTAGTAATAATGTATTACAATATTAGTAATAATAATCATATATAACCTCTCAAACCTCTCTCCATAAAAAACTTTGTTATGAATTATGATAATTTCAAATATTAATATAGTACAATATCAAGATATAAATGATAAATAAAATAAATATTTTATTCAGCACATACAATTATAGTAAATGTAACTGTTTTCTTAAATTCACTTACTATCTATGTAGTAATAACTAAAAAATGTGTTAAAAAAGAACTAAAAATTTTCCAACAGTGGTGTATGTGACTATTATTAATAACATAATTGATTATATTTGCATGATTAAAACAACTATAAATATATCGTTGTCTCAAACAATGACTGTAAATTATAATTAAATATTACAGTAATTGCAACCATTTTTTCCCGTCAGTGTAATTCTTTCACACGGACGTAGGGGCAGAGAACACGCGCCTTGGATTCGCATGACAGAAGGAAGGACATGCGTAAAGTTCTACGTGCCGTTTGTCGTATCAGAAGCGATAAAACGTTCAGTTTACACAGAGTATATCAGAATTCACTCGGGCGTATCAGTTTCCTTTGTTAAAAATTTCTCGCTAAATCTGATATTAATGTTTTCACAGCGGAAGTTCGGCATCACAAAGCCGCAATTTAATTTTTTTATTGGTATGTGAATGTATCATGTGGATGTAATCAAATTAAGTAAATTACGGGTGATACTTAACGATCTTGAAGTAATCTTATATCTATGCTGTCAGAACGACTTAATTAAATTAATTAATCTAATTTAGTTGAATTTCTTGATTATTAAATCTTGAATTAATATTTTACTACGACTAATTTGTAAGTCCTCTTAAAATTGAAGGAAGAAAAAAATATCATTTTTTCAAAGCTATTAATTTGCAAAATATATAAGAACATGAATTTGCTGATCAATTTGAATAATTCCGTCATTAAGTCACCGTAATGTTCTTCAGGTTCCTGCCAGATTCCGGAAATTTACCAGATAATTCATACTTGAGTGAAAGCGTGTAACACACCCTGTGCAATCAATGCCAACCGACGATGAAACTAGTTCCACGTAGTCGTTTATGATATACACGAAACACGCGATGATTCATTTTGAATGCATACCAGAATACCGGGGAAACCTGCTTCTTAGAAATGTCACACCGATGACTCATTGGCCCGGAGAACGAGATCTCAAACGATTACGCGGGTATATCTCATCCGGGGAAAGTTTCTCGCGTCGCCGCGATCGCATCGAATCCAATTTCCTAGAACTCTGACACTGCGAGGGAACCATGAGAAATAACATCGATGAGCGCAATCAGTGAGATTTCCCGCGAATGTCTCACTGCCGCCTACGAAAAGAAACCGTATTCCGTCTCAATAAGATACGAATTAATTAAAATTTATCATTTATTATATCAGTTAATATGTTTATCATCTCTCCATGTATATATAAGCCTGCTTTTTTTAGCTGAACTTTTGCACCAGTTCATCTTTCTTCCTTTTCTCTCTAGGAAGAAAGAAGAGGAAGAAAGATGAATTGGTTCAAAAGTTCAGCCAAAAAGAACAGGCCTCTTATGTTCATAAAAGGAGGAAAGAAAATGTGAGGAGAGCAGTTAAATTATTTCATTTGATATAAACATATACGTAGAGGAGAAGGTGGTATTATAACCAGTGTATAATATTGTGATCTCCCTTAATATCTCCACTATTATAGCGAATCCTAATTACTTATGGAATAATTTGTTCAGTAGCTCGCCGTTACACCATAACGCTAATATAGCAATACTCAATAGCCCAGCACTTATTATAACGCATTTTTACTTTCAAGTATTTCGAAACGTTTCTAAGGTACATTTTAGCATGTAATTCCTTATTTTTCTTAAACTTGAGCGTATTATCACATGAATATATATATTTTTGAGTGTGTTATTTGCTATTTAACATTTTATTTGACTGTATATATTTTGAGTTATGCAAATTTAAACAATAGCATGACATTTTGCTAATGTGGCCCTCTATGGGATTGACTCACGACCTCTTTTTTAAGGTTTTCATATCAAAATAATTAATTGATAATCGTTGTAGCTCTACTGTTAATCTACCTAGTTTATATTACGTGTACTATTTTTAGTACTGAGATTTTTAGTACTGAGCAGCTTATATGCAAAAGTTATGTGAATGTATACACATTCACTCTTGCATACATTTTAAAATGCTTTACTTTTTTGTTAATTTTATAACCAAATACTGTTTTCTAAATAAAACTAATATTTGAAGGCTATTTTTATGGAAGGATCACATTACCACCCATTTTTTTCTTCGAGTCATTATACAATGTCGCCACATTTTTATTATAGTATCCTAAATAATAAATATTTCATAACTTTGAGTCCAGAATCGATGCAACAACATTTTAACGAATGTAATTGTTAAGTTTTAAACTTAAATATTGATTATTAATGAAGTTATTGTGTAAAATGTAACTGGAGTGTCATAATACCACCTTCTCCTCTATATATGTTATAGTCAAAGTGTTAACTTTAATAAACGTATACACTTACTAGTCAATGTATACATTTACGTAAAATAAATGTATACATTGACTACAGCAGACTATACAATAAGTATATACATTTACTGAGTTAACACTTTAACTATAACATATATATGTATATGTTTATATCATACGAAATAATTTAACTGCTCTCCTCACATTTTCTTTCCTTTTCTTTTAAGAACATATATATACGGGAAAAATGAAAGATCTAAATGTTTGCTTGATACAGAGAGAGAGAGAGAGAGAGAGAGATCTAAAAATAATTTTGTTGGACTATCAAAATAATTGTGTTGGAAACTAAAAAATGATGAGCAAAAAATTTTGATATTCTAACAATCAGTTTGAGTTTCAAAGAAAATTATTTTTATGGTTCAATAAAATTATTTTGAAATCTATATCCAGCAAAATTTTAGATCTTTTAGCAAAATCGTTCTTTTCGTACAGTTAAAAAATAAAAATAAATCAAATCAAAACTGACGGAGAGAGACAAAACGAAATATAAAATATTATTTCTACAAAGCTTTTAATTCTCAAAAATAACGTAATTTGCCCGTAATTCGCTAATAATATATGTTTCATTGAAATAATATGATTAAATGGATTTACTCGCCGTTGGCAATTTGGAGTTAAGTGTTTTATTGAATTTTCTCAATTTATTTCCAACTCAGAAAAAACGGTTTTACTGAAATATCTAAAAAATTAAACTAAATACAGATATATATAGAAAAATGATTTTGCTAAAACATTTAAAACTTCAGCTAGATGCAAATCCGAAAATAATTTTGTTAAACTATCAAAATAATTATGTAATACGCTCAAACTGGAATATCAAATTTTTTCAGCACTGCTCATCATGTTTAAGTTTCCACTGAAGTTTCAGATATTTTAGCAAAATAATTTTTCCCATGATTAATATACTCGAAAGTGATGTGTAATAAATAATAATATAATTTATGCTGTATTTATATATTTCTCGTATTACAAGACAGTGTTGACGATGATAATGAGAGGACGAAAACACAGCCTCATGTAAGTCGCATATTTTACGTGCGGAGCCTTTTCGAAGTGACTGGCCGCTTTGTACTCGCAACGAAAGACCATCAGTATATATGTATATCATAAAGTATATACTGTAAGCAACTTTATCAGCAACGGTGATATCTTCGATTGGCGCGTTACGAATGCCGATTGTGTGCATTCGAGTTAGCGCTCCGTCAAGGAACTTTTTCGTGATTTTGCGTCGCCTATCAATCGAGCCTCGAGATTCATGTTACGATAGAAGAGCTGAGATATTTTTGTACATTTAATCTGATGTAAGTTTGAATAGAATTCTATCGCGATATCATTCACGACAACGATTAGAATTTCACTGATGGCAAAAATAGTTGCAATTATTATAATTTGACTATAATTTATAGTAATTTTCGTGTCAATTATATGTTTTTCAAGAATAATAAATTATAAAAAATTATTACTAACATTACATATAGCGGTGATATGTAACTATAAAAATGCTTGATCAGAATTGTTTTACCCTTCAATAATAATCACAAATACCCACACTTTTCTTTCAGTACCTACAGCAATATTACACGGAAAGAATATTTTGCTTAGGTATCTAAAAATTTAGTTAGATACAAATCTAAAAATAATATTGTTGGACTAAAATAATTATGTAGAACGCTTAAACATTAATGACAATGCTGCAAAAAGTTTCAACATTCTAGCCACCAATTGAAGCGTTCTACATAATTATTTTAATGGTCCAAAAGTATTTTCAGATCTGTATCCAGCTAAATTTTTAGCTTATTTCAGTAAAATCATTCTTTCCGTATAATATCGCTGTATTACACTAAAAGAAAACCGTTCGATATTCTTCTTTTTTTTCGATATATTCTTTCCATGTAATTAATTCGACGATATCGGTCGATGTTTCAAAATGCAGCAATACATCGACAGAACTCTAAATGTTTGTCGAACGTTAAATCATTGCGAATGTTAGCACGCGTTTTTTTCATAGCAAAAGTAAGTACCGGCGTAAATACCGCCGCGACTCGGTGTGGAACACCACGCTGGTCGTTGCTCTCGTGAACCCGTGAACTACGGTAGGATTTTTTTTCCCACCGTCGTGTTCCCTTAACTTCTTCGCTCGAGCGTGCACACGAGCGCGTACATACATACGTAGACCGCGATTATGCGAGAGCGCGAATCGATTGAGCGTCGAATCGGCGAAAGTCGCCGCGAACTTGACATCGCGCGGTCAGGTCTGCTGCTGCTCCGGATGAAGGTTCACATGTCGTCGCTGTCGTGCGATGTCGTCCTCGTTGTCGACGCGCGAAACGTCCCTTGATCGCGTTATGCGGGATCTACAATAGAAGTCGTAGCGGTCGTAAGGTCTTAAGTCGTAGAAAATTGACCAATCACAGTTGATTATTCTTCTCATATTCGACTGTGATTGGTTAATTTTCTATGACTCAAGATCCTACGACTGCTACGACTTCTATTGTAGACCCCGCGTTACTCAGACATGCGGTCGAAGGCTTAAATTTTTTAAGAAAAAAGACAACGCGTCAATTTAATCCCACAATCAGTTTAAACTCTTAATAAAAATGCACATACAGGATGTCTCACGGTCTGTCACGCTTCGATTGTAACGATACTAATTCTCTCATGACCTTCGAATCAACATTGTGCTCAGTGCAGCTCAGTGAAAAAGTTAAGAGAGTAACCCTTGGCTGCAATTTTTCGATATCTAACATTATTTATAAATATACTAATATATCACATCTTAAATGAAAATTTGATTATAGTTCATTAAAAATTGACTAATGCCTGTTTATGTTAAGGTAGATTAACTTTAATCTTGCACTGAGAAAAATGATCTGGTTGGATTAAATAGTAATTCTGGTGGAAAATGGACGAATCAGAATTTTCTGGTTAAATCTATTAGAATTCTAGTTGGGATAATTAGAATTCTGATTGATATAATTATTCTGGTAAAAATGAGAATTCTAATAGATTTTACCAGAAATATTGTATCAACCAGAATTTCTGTTATCTCAATTAGAATTCTAATAAATTTAATCAGAAAATTCTGATTCGTCCATTTCAACCAGAAATTTTTTTCAGTGTGGTTTAATTTATTTATCTTTTTCGAATTTTAAGAATTAAAGAAAAAGATAAAGTGTAAATTAAGCCGAGGTTAAATCTACATTGGTAAAAGTAGACTGCACAACAAACATATAATTCTGGAAATAATCCTTAAATTAGTTGCAATTTTTCAATGTTTAATATTATCTGTAAATATATATTACGCTTTAAAACAAAATTTGATTACGATTCACTTAAAATTGACTATTTAACTTTTTCAAGTTTTAAAAATTAAAGGAAAAAGCAAAGAGTAAATTAAAATCGAAATTATAGTTAATCCACATTAATAAAAATGGACACAAAAGATGTAATTTTAAAAACAATTCTTAAATTCGTTGAAATTTTTCAGTAGCTAACATCATTTATAAATATATATCGCGCTTTAGATCAAAATTTTAATTACAGTTTACTCAAAACTGATTAAAGCCAATTTTTAGTAGATTATATAAAGTAGATTAATTTTAATCTCTATTTAACTTACTTTTTTTACCTTTTTCGAGTTCTAAGAAATAAAGGCAAAGATAAAGAATAAACTAAACCGAGATTAAAGATAATCCAAGATAATCTACATTGGTAAAAAGAAAGAACATATTATTCCGTTGTTCATTTATTCTTCTGAAACTTCATTCGCGAAGACTTTTTTTCAATCGCTTGATGCCTCTGGGACCATGAATTTCCTGAATTCAGTAGTAAGCAAAAACATCAGAAAAACATTCGTCGTAGCTCGCGACGAGACGAACGGCTACGATGAGAAACGCCCGCCTGTTCGATCAGTATGCCGAAAACGAACGAGAGGGAGGAGACGAAACCGTGAAGTGGTTGTCGCGAGTGTTCTCGTGGTCGACAGGCGAATCGAATCAACGCTGCATCGTTATTAGCTCCTTTAGTCCTTACGCTTTAATGCTTTACCATAATAGTATACAATACCTTTAGAATACTACTTCCTACTACGCATTTGGAAAATTAATCATCGCAATACCGACAATTTGGTGACTATAATTTTGTTGACATGCATTGTAAAATATTATCGATTCGCGAGAAAATTAATTAATTATAAAAGCTAAAGTTGATTTTTTTTATTGCACAGAAAGAGAAAGAATATTAATTATCGCAGCGACTGTAATTTAATAATTGTAAATTACGGTAATTATAATTTGTTACAATTATATTTCCGAGCCTTTGCAGAATATTTCCGAGAATGTTATTTCAATAAGAAAAATGTTTATTAGAAGAAAATATTAGCGACAATCTTCAGTTTAAAAATTCCCTCATTTGAATTATTATAAAAAAGAAACACACACTTAACGAGAATGTTTAACGTTACAATTCTCTTATTTGAACGTTAAAAAGAAACTTTTAACATGACAAGCTTAGCGTTAAAAAAGTTATCCCTCGTAGAAGTTATTTCGCGCTTCAGAGAGCGCATATCGATGCGTTTGTTATCAAAAAAACAGCGTTATATATTATTTTCAAAAGGGAGAGGGATGAAAGGATAAGAGGGAACAAGAGTGTATAGAAAGTACATGCAACGTTGCGGGGTATATTATGATCGAGCTGTGCACCACCCCAGTAGCACCCACCCGCCCCCGGAGGTCGACGACGTGCGCCTACGAGGAGGCGTCGCGACGGCGACGAGGAATTATGCGCGTTATCGCGTTCGTACCGGACACCGTCCGGTTCGGGGCGGGGGCGACAGGCATGCACCGAGAAGTACGGGGGATTGCGGGAAGGGAAGGACAGGAGAGAAAGGAGCGGTGATCACAGCACAAAGGGGGTGCGTGGGGGGGGGGAGAAGAAGAGGAACTCACCCTGCGATGCGAAGTGCTTCGTGACCATGATGATGCGCGCGTGGCTCTTCTCGCTGGCCCGAAATTCAGAACATCGTATCCTCCTCCGCGGCGCGCGGCAACGAACCCTCGACGCGCACGATTGAAGAGACAGGCAGACGGGGGAGGGGGTCCAGCGGCGTATCCCGGCGGGCGATGCAAGTACGAGGTAACCACCGCTACCCCCGCGAAGCGGACGCGAACGTCACCGGAAAAAGGGTATCGCGAAGGGGGGTTGTTTCGTTCCGTCAGAGAATCACATGTTTTCGCGTTTCGTTTAAGTTCACCGCGTTCTCTCCGGGGGAGACTCTCGGGAGTCCTCTCGGACTCTCGGGTCCAGGGAAAGGACGACGGGCGCGCGCGACTAACGACGAGGGTGGAGAAGATAGTATCACCTTTCGCGCACCGCCACTGCCACCATCAACACACAAGCACACCACCCGCGCACACGTTTACCCCGCACAACGAGCGACGCACGTGCCCGACAGTTGCTATCCAACTGACGCGGCCCGCGATTCTGCGATCCCTCGATGCCTCGATTCCCTCGCCGACCGCGCACCTTTCCCCTCGCGCTTGCCGCTCCAGGTCCTGCGCTCCCCGCTCCGACTCGGGGGCTTCGGCTGGCGCCTCTCTGACAGTTCGCGGAGTCGACGTTTTCCGAGCGTTCTCCGGACAGTCCGCAGACCGCAGGCACCGGAAGAATGCTACCATCAGTACCATCTGTGTGTATCGGAGCTCAACGGCTGACCAACTCAATCGGTAAGAAGGAAAATTACCTAGACAGCACAGAATATTTTATTATTTATTTTTTGAAATGTTATGGAAATATTTTATACGTATCTTATATAAAGCTTTATTCGAAGTATTATTAAGATAGATTATGATATTTATGATAAATATAAATAAATATTTCTGTTAAGTATTTTTTTTATTTGAAATATATGTGTTATTTTTCCATAGCATTTACTACAAGATTTACAATAAATATTTCATAATATTTATAATAAACGTTTATGATCTATGCAATCCAAAGACCACAAAAATATTTATAAAATATTTAAAATAAGACTTATAAGTATTTATAAATATTTTGTAAATATTTTATAAATATTGTGTGCTGAGTATACATTAAACATATGTCTCGAGATATCATTCCTCACTTTTGATAAATTTTGAATATGTATTATAGATTAAAAATAAGAAACACTGCCCTCTTTAAATTCTTTGGAAAATCTCACTCTAAAATCTCTCACTCTAAAAAACGAAAATTGAGCCAAACCTGAAAAAGAGTGTGTTTTTAATTGTATGTCGTGAATGATATTAAAAAATATTAATTATAATTAAAAAATATTTTAATAGAAATTTAAATACATAAATTCAAATATAAAAATATTTGAGATATTAAAAAATATTAATTATTAATTTTATAAAATTTTCATAGTTTTTGAAGGCATTTTATATGTTCAAAAATATTATATTTTTCAAAATGTACATGCTATATGTTTTTCTTTTGTAAAAGGAAGAATTCGGAGAAAAGTCCAAATGGCCCTTTTCCTAGAAATTTACCGAAGAAGAACGACGTTAAATTTGTCTTACATTAGACACATATGAAGAACCACCGGAAGAACATCCGGTGCTTTTAAAATATTCTGTACATATATATTAGATACTGTTGATGAATATATTAATTTTGTTTTCGGCTGGATCAATTACACCATTTATATTAAAAGTATAATGACAGTTTATGAAAAGAATAAATCAAAAGAATAAAATCTTGCACATAATACTTTTAGTTATTCTCAAAAACAAAGAAGTTTCTTTCTTCGAAAAGAATTCTATCCCATAATTTCAAATACGTTTTCTTGAGATCTATATAATTTTTTACAGTTATATTATTAATTCAGAAATATATGATGTATAAGTCCAAAATGTACGAAGAAAAAATTGTTGTATGATAATAATTGAAAGATGGCGTCTTCGGTTTCTTTTCTGCGACAGATAAACAGGTTCTTCTGGAATTATATCTGTATTCTCTGACTTTCGAGCGTCTTTGTTAGGCACCACTTTGTTGCGATTCATCTGACTCCTTTCTGCACACGTGTCTACATTAGCATAAGCGATATTACGCGGTCAATGGCAGGACCGAAGGCACCGATCATCATTATCTCGCGACCGTATTTAGTCTTCCGGAAGTGCGCTGCGCTTAAACAAATCCGCAACTTGTGCGATGCAAACGAAGTTATGTCAGTTCATTCGGTTTCGAATCGCTATGCACGAACACGTATTTGACGTAATTCTTCAAGATTCACGCGATTTATTGTTTGTCTTTTGACTAAGATAAATATTTAATACTATACACAGAAAAATACATATATTGTACGCAATATATTGTTTACGCATAAAATATCCAGCGTTGACTTTTATGCTCCTAATCTATTTTATTACTGAGAAAAAAATATTCTTTAAAATAAAGACAATTTTAAATAAAAAGACAATCGTTACTTAAAAGAAAGAAAATAAATTGAGTAATTTTCACTTTCTTAACAATGGAACGATATTTTTCTGTGTGTAAAAGTATCGAATCATTATACTGATCGCTTCTGTTTTTTTTTTTTATCAAAATATATTTCCTATATAAAAGATGAAACAAAGAGATTCTGTAATTATTTAATTTATCAATAATCATATATCCTTTATACTGAGAAGTACATTTTGTTTTTTGTCACTTTCTTTATTTTCATATAATAATATATTTGTTTTAATCTCTATAGTGAATAAGAAACGTCGGTACTTCTAGTAATAACAGATAAATATTTAAATTTTTTATCCAAATGAATGTTTTGTTATAAATTTCTTATAAAGGAATTGGTTTTGGTATTATAGACAAATTTTGAAAATTCTATAAAGATTATTACTCTTGGGATGAAAAAGGAGTTTGCTTTATTTTCATAATAATTTATATGACTTATAACAACTTAATTTTTTTTTTTTTTTTTTTTCTTTAAAGAGATTCAATTTTTCCATTCTGCTCCAATAACATTCACATTGCAACTTTTTATTTAGAAGCGAGCAGATAGATAGTTGCGGTGCTCGCTTTGCCGACCTCCCTGGGGCTTGGCAACAAGACGATGACGCGAATTCTCGCCGCGACCGCCGTTATGCGCTTGAAAAACCGCAAAGCGATTCGATTCGGTGATCGCTGGCGTGGGTGGCGCGGTTCGGCCTTCTCCGCTTGTGCTAACGACCGCCAATGACGTCATTGTGTCGTGAATGCGCAAAGATGTCTCAAGGAAAACCGTGGATCTTTTGAGAAACGTGCCCGATCCACGGCAGGTTTTTCTATTTAAGTGTACTCTCCTTAGGGCAATCGCTGGGAATTCTGATATACTGATAGATATACTGATATCAATAACGAACTTAACGTTTTATCTGATAGGTGTACTAATGCCATTACTGGATTCAAGGTTTTATCGAGACGTATCTAGGGTGACCATATTATTTTCTTGGATTATATCTAGAGAATTTATAATAGAGAACTGATTGAACTGAATATACTGAGAAAAAAAGGCAAAATATTCAAAAGCAAATGTTACTTGTGATTTTTTTTATTTGTGAGTGACATTTGTTTTATTAATCGTAAAAAAATAGATGTTGATCTATCCTATTTTTCTATAAAAATAAAAGATGGTTTATTTGCTAGGAATAAAATTTTATTTGGCCGTATTTAAATAAGGGTTTATTTCTATGAAATAAACATTATATCTTACAAATATATATATAAATTTTTAAGCATCTTTTCTTTCTCAGTGTAATGATAGAATTTATTGAGACATTTATAAGTTTCCAAAAAGAGAAACAAAATTAAGACCACACGTATATTCTCTGCCACTTCTTTATTTTTATCACAATAAACAACATTTTGTTTGTGTTTAAATCAGTTTAAATCTTGTTAAAATTTTCGTATTCAATTTTTAACATATCTGAGCGTTAATTTAACATAATGTAATTATTATTTAAATATTTTGTGTCAAATAGATATTAATATTGCTTAGTATTAAAATAATACAATTTATAAGTAAATGAAAAATGTTAACAAGGACTCAAATGGACCGTTTCTAACACAAACATAAAATGCTTTTTACTATACGTATTGACGTATATTGCATTTTCCTTGACATACCGCCGCTGTTTTAATGAATTTCCCTTTATTTCAATATTAATTTGAATCTTCCACGGTTCGCCTTCGACGGTCCTCGGTGTCTGCGATCGAGGTGCGCGTGAATCACGCATGCGCGCGCGTCCTCGTTCGACTCGCTCGCTCCTCTCCGCTCGGTTCGGTTCGACGCAGTCGAGCAGAGTAGTCGCTCGCGGTCGTCCGTGAATCACGAACGTCTTAGGAAGAGGGTCGACGATGTCGCTGCTGCCGGGCGCGCTCGAGGCTCGACGAGGACGCCAGCGTCTTCCATAGGCCGCAACGTAACGCGCCGTAACGTGACGTCGCGACGCCACGCGTTACTCAGCGCGTCGAAAAACCACCGTCACGTCTCCGTCGCAGCGGGGAAACGACGGTGCGGCGTTGATCGCATCTCGCGTTCCCTAGTCTCGAGCCCGATGCGCTCCTTCCCGCGAGACCATGGCATCGGTGAAGGTGGCCGTGAGGGTTCGACCCTTCAACAAGAGGTGCGTGTGTGTCGTGCAACTGGTGACCGGAAGGACTCCCTTCGTCTCGTCTTACGACGTAGAATCAACGAATCGCTTATGCATCGGTTATTATGACCGTAGAGCATCGTCATCGTGCTTCTTACCGTCGCGATACTCCACAATTACGACGGTAGAATGTCCGTCCGCGGTGCGGTGCGTGATCGCGACAAAATCCCGTTTTCTTTCTCTTTCTCTCCGGTTCGCCGCCAGTCCGTATCGCTTCGAATTCAGCTGGACACACCGACGCGTGTAAATTTACCTGAGAGATTCACGCGAGCGTAATGAGCACGCTGATCGATCAGAGCCTTAATACAAATCCCGCCCTTACAGTAATCAATTTAATGTAGGCCAATTTAACACTCGAGTAATTTCTTATTCAACTTAATATATATCGGAAATTATATTTACTTTGAATAAAAACACTGTTGTTCAATACTTTAATACTCAAAATAAGTTCTAGTATATTAAATTAGATAAGAAGTTACTAACTTTTTGAGTAATGAAAGAACTATTGTTCGATGCTTTCAATATTCAAAAAAAATAATTTCCAGTATTTTTTAAATTGAAGAAGAAGTTATTTTGAATATTAAAAGCACTGTTGTTCTGTGCTTTTGATACTCAAAATAAATAATTTCCAATTTAATATTAGAAATTATTTATTTTGAGTAAAAAATCACTGAACAACAGTGTTTTTAATACAAAATAAGTAATTGATACAAAATAAAATCAAACAATACGTTAAATTGCGTCGCATATATTCGAGTGACGACACTAGGGCGCATCCAATGCGCACCGTCCGAATTTACCTTGAAAATGACGTTCTCGAAATATTCGAGGAATATTCCAGTTTCTCCTGGACGTATCCTAGATCTCCCTGCTATTCGTATTGCTACCAGTCGATATTATTACGTAATTATTTTGCGGTCAATAACATCTCCTGGATGATGTTTCTTCATTCTACAGCGTTATTGATCATCGACATGGACATTAATCGCCGTTGGAATCATTGACGCAATGTTATTGAATACAAAGGATGATGCATGCGCGCGATGAATACCTTTGAAATCATTGGAGAACGGATTCGTCATCGTTAGAATAATTCAATCTCCCCGCACATTCTGTGCTGCAGAAAATCAAACGCAAAAAGTATAAATGATTCACTTCCGGTTGAATAAATTTTTACTCTATCTTGGCTATCTTGGTTACAAATCCATCTCTCGGATACTTATGTAAATGTCTTTATTCACGAGGAGGTATCCTCATCGATTTTATCTTAATTTTTTATCTATATCGATCCTCCGTTGCCATTTTAATTCAGTCATTTAAGTAAAGATTGAAAGAGCAAATCTTGAATCATTTTACACTTCAAACCACACTTTTAAATTTTAGAAAACATTTTGTTCGATAAGATGTCTCAATTAAGAGTTTTAATTGATATAAGTGATTTAAAAAAAAGTTCTTTTACTTCGAAAAAGGATACGTTGCACATTTTTGTTCGCAAATGTGCTATATTTTTTATGCTTCCACTTTTTTACGCGGAAACTTTACTGCATGCATTGAATATTAATTCCATTTTCTTTATAAAGAGCAGATAATATTAAGTAGTAACATACATTTAATAATATTTAATGATAATAAAATACTTTTAGAGAATTATATTAATGATATCAGATGTTATTTTTTTTTTTCTGAGCAAATGAGGATCTCGGAGCAATATCCTCTTTGAAACGACGAATTCAATTATTTTATCGCCTGCAAAGTAAAAAGGTTCGAGAAGTGACAGGAAAAAACTGCGATTCACACAAAGCCGTCGTTGTCGAACGTTATTGACAGCACATGACATAATTGTGTCATCGCGGTATTGACTGGTGTGCATTACGGACCCAACCAATGGTTGCGCGCGTCTCGTCGATTTCCGAATTCGGTCTCCGTAATGTCTGTCGTAACGGGAGAGGTCGACGCCAGGATAACGACGTGCTTGTTGCTTTGCAGAGAGGTAGCGATGAACGAGAAGCTGATCGTACAGATGAGCGGCAAGAGAACGCGGATCTTCAACACCAAGGTAAGCCATTTCTCGCAGCGCGCCACTGCCATCTGCCCTTCTCGAAATATGTTGGGTCATGTTTGTTTTTTATCGTCAAGTTTCATGTGACGTATTTAAATGACTGTTCTTTAAAACTTTTAGAGTGAATCTCATTTTGAAGAATGAAATCTCACTCTTAAAGATTGAAAGTTGAGCTACTCTCTTTCAAGGCTAGGCTTAATTTTCACTCTTTAGAGTAAGATTTCACTCCAAAAAATTTAGAGAGTAGATTATCATAACACTGCTGCAGCTACAAAGGATTCGAAAGTTGTTGCCGTCTCCTGCTAAAGCAAAAGTCATAAAACTGAGACTTGCGTCACTAATATAATGATTTTTTTTTAAACGCAATGGTGGAAAATGCAGTGCGCAGTGGACAATACGTTACCTTGTTTGTAGAATTGTTACCTATTTTTTTGTAACTCTGTTCGTGATGGAATTTACAAAATAAGTGGTGTTTCGTATAATTCAATTTTTTCCGATCAATACGATTTTGAAGCCCCAGAAATATTTTAACGCTTCACAATTTTAAGGAATTTAATATTAAAGCTGCTTTCTTTTTAGGAGACACAACGTCGCAAACATTCTATTCTTCTCGGCTCATTCAATAAATAATAAAGATAGAACGACATTTAGGTCGACTGTGTCTCCTAAAAGATGAACGACTCTCGTAAATTCGTCCTTAATTTTTTCCATTTTTATGAAATACAATTTCGAAGCCCCACAAAAACATTTTATCGCGACACGATTTTGAATAATTCGAAATTAAGTCTTTCAAATTTGTTAAAACTGTGACATATTTTTCAGTTTAAAACCATATCGAGAAAACAAAAAATGATAATTATTTTCTTTGAATTTTTTAACTGTATTGTATAATAGTTATATAATAATAATTCAATCTAATAGTTGGATTTCATTATGGTTGTTGTCATTGTTAACTAACAGCTGATCTGAGCAGCTGCACAAAAGCGACGGTAAATTCCAAGTATGATTATCAATCGAGGTCAACTGCTCTCGCACGGACGATTTTCACGTGCAAATTGCCTGGTTTCGGAGCCGGTTTCGATCTTGTTTCACAAGAATGCGAATTCGATCAATCGCTACGTAAGATGTTCCAGAGGAGACAAAAAGCAGTGCATACATGAAGAATTGGGATGATTTGAATAGCCTAAAAATTAATTGTTATTTACTGAGAGAAAGGTTTTTAATATATTTGTGATTATAATTACTAAATGTTCTGTAATTAGGATTATTACTACTATAATGTTAATAATAACTGTACATATAATTTTATTAACAAATATATATATGTAGTTGGTACCGAAAATAACTACAAATTATAATTATTATCACCATAAAAATGGCTGCTATGACTATAATTTAACCATAAAAATCATATTTTAAGATAATTATAATTTAATGTAACCATAATTTATAGCCATTTTCGGTGTAATTTATATAGATATATACTTATATTTTTGTTAATAGAACTATAAATATAGTTATTATTACTTATAGCAGTAATAACCATAATTACGGTAATATATTATCATTATAGTAATTATAGTCATAAATACCTAAAACTTTTCTCTCAGTGTGCTTATCGTTTTTATTTTTCTTGTTAGTGAGATATTATTTATTGGTCCTTCTAAGTCGATAAAAATTTCAAAGAACTTTACACAACATTTCTTCCTTTTCTTATTCGATGTTTTGTTGAACTTTGCACAATACAAGCCTCGAATTTTGATGATTGTGACCTTCTACATTTGTTCTTGTCGAACTTAACGAGCGAAAATTAACGTTGAAACAATCCTTGAATAATAATCAGTCTTAAATGAAGAACTTTTCACTCCTTACGTTCCAAGATTAAATAACGATAGAATTATCCATTATTCAGTTTAAAACAGATTTTACTTTAATAAACATATCAGGCTTGATGTATAAAGTTTTAAATGTCGAGATACTGTTGATGTTTATTTACATTAGTGAATGTATATTATTGATGGTTATTACGAGCTCGAGTTATAGATAGTCGCTGGTCAGAATGCGTAGGCGGATGTCAACATTTTACAAGAGACGCATCTTCGATGCTGTGGTTGTTGTTGCATATTTGCGTTTTGGCTGTATATTTATAAACTGAAAGTCTTATTTATGATGTAAGCCGTGATTACATCACGAGTCCGTTGTCATATATCCACTCTAAAGCGCCGGTAAAGTCAAGTTAAGTGGGTGGATCGCAAGTTCGATGTCTCGCGTTACGATCAAATTTTAGCCCGATAACAGATTGGATACCACAAGGAAGTTTCGATGCCACATTTTCGATAATTTTACATTAATTTTACGTTAATTAATTTGAAGATTCAAGAGAATATTCTGCAAATAGCATCAATTTTTTCGATAAAATTTTCAATACCAGACGCTTGTTATTTAAAGTAGAGAAAATTTGATTAGTACAAAATTGATTAGATTAATATATAATAATATTCTTGATATGTACGGTAGCTTGAGCGTGTAACAACACACTTCGTGGTACCGCAAAGTACCGAGAAGTAATGGCCTTAAATAAACTTTCTAAAGAATTTCTAAACCGGAAGTCGAGACGTAGATGATCTGCTCTTTTGTGCTACGATCAGTCGATGCCTCGTAAAGTTTAGTGTTATAATTTCTACCTGAATAACTTTTATGAATTTCTAAGCCATAATTATTAATTGGACCTTTGACCGACAAATTCAGCTTATCAAAATGAAAGCTGGTGCGCATCGTGTTTACATGTTTCTTTTTTCAATCAAATCATTTTGATAAAATCGAGAATCACTTCAGTTAGAAAAATCACAAATAATAATAATTCAAAAAGAGCGTGAAGAAAATGATTTTTTTTAAATAAATAAATTTAGAAGATTGCTCAATTTCCTCTGACAATGAGAATCAATTTGCTTTCAAATTGTTTATTTTACAATGCTATTTGTAAAATAAATGATGAGAGGGAAACATGTTATGATAACATAATTATTTAAATTGATTTTTGCAAAAATAGACCATTACTTAACAAAACAGAAAGTGTCGATCGTACATCTCTATCTGTAATTATCAGTGTGAATCTCCCAGTTGAAAAGTAACAAGGCATGCATTGAGGAGAAAGTGCGAAAATCGCGGTTGGACCGCAGCAACCAGCAACTCGTTATTCGCCGATTGCGGCTACGCAATCGAATGCAATTGCCGCGGCCGCGTCGCGTTGTATAATCTATGTTTTATCCGCATTCAATTAAATCTTATCCGGATCTCTCTTTCCAATCAAAAGAGAAGGCCAATCCCGTAGAGTGATCTCCCAGCAAAAAAGTCTCTAGCGAGCACGAGTTAAGTGCAGCCTTGTTCAAAGGTGCAAAACGCACTTATATAGATTAATTTTAATCTCGGTTCACATACTCTTCATCTTTTTCTAATTCTTAAAACTACATTGATGGAAAGAGCAAGAAGATGAAAGTGAATATAAACTGTAAACTATGTTTATATAATTGTCTATTATTATATTTAAAAATCATATTATTCATATATTTTATTACTACTATATTTACTACTTTTATTACATTTTTATAGTACGTTGGTATTTCTTGGTACTTGCAAAGATTGAAATCCAGATAAGGTTAATCAATTTTAAAAAGTTAAGCTGATTGAACTCTTCGTATAGTTATTGTTATTTTAGTACAATCGGTTTCTGATAAAATATTTTTTCTTTAATTATTTGGGTTTTTCACTGTATTTCAGAAAATTTAGTAAATTTGGAAACAAACTCGGGAAGCACTAAGCAGACTGAGATTTATTGAGAGTAGATTAATGAGCGACTCTAAACTTCGCTTCGAACTATGTATGCTGCGACGGAGTTTAGAAATTTTCGCGAACATATCCGCATGAAAATATGTAAATTAATATATTGCCTTCTAACCGCTAGCATGTTTGCGAACTCGATATAAAGTGCACGCAAAATTGTAAAAGAGATTGACCTGAAAATCATTCTAATCGTATTTTTTTTTAATTATCTCCCATTCGCTTTCTTGCATAATGCAGCACGATGTTCCCAGTGATGCTTTATCAGTTACGTAGTACGTAGAATACAACATGAAGAATGCACATTTTATATAATTATCGTATATCACGTAAATGCACATGAGCCAAACGATTTAGTCAGTCAAGTAGCTTTCCGATGAAAACAAAGAAAATACCAAAGAGAATTTGGTTTAAAAAAATTTTAAGTTTAAAAAGTAAAAAATATATATCTTCTGTTTGTGGAAAACTTGAAAAATCTGAAATCCTTAGAAAACTTTACTGTTTCGAGAAATCAAATATTATATCGGAAAATGTTTCCGATAAATATTTGATATTTATAGAAATGACCTTTTCGAAGATTTTATTTTTATTTTGCAGGAAATATCAATGCTATAAAAATATAATAATAGTAGTAAATATAGTAGTAGTAAAATATATGGATAATGTGATTTTTAAATATAATAGACAATTATATAAACATAGTTTATAGTTTATATTTACTTTTCACCTTCATATGTTAGTCTCTATTATCCATTCATCCGTATAGATCGGACTCGGCTAATGATAATTGAACTTTAGCCCTAACGATGGCGATAAAGCAAACATACACTGAAAGAACGATTATTATTTACTGTTTACAGACACCGGATAGCTGCAGAGATATCGACCGTGGGAAGTACAAAGACTTCACGTTCGATCACTCCTACTGGTCCTTCGATTCAAACGACGAAAACTATGCGTCCCAGGAAGAGGTTCATATCAATATTTTCTTTCACGGCAGAACGAAACGAAGGCTAAAGTAAAAATTATTCTCTCGAGATTTCGCGATCGATGACGAAGCTGTCGACCTTGAAAAGAGTGAAACGTTCACGATAACATTACCGTATACGGAAAGATGAAACAGAAGTCGTTTTACGTTCGCAGAGTTATAATTAGCTTAATGACAAACCGATATTGAATTAGAGACGGAAATAAATTTAACGAAAGAGCTTGTGAGCGAAAAGGAGAAAGTGTGTCGAGGGTGGTAACAATTGTTACAATAATTGATCTTCCTCTAACGATATAATCGGCAACTGTCTATTGTAATGTTGTGACAGAAGCTTTATGATTGTTCTACAATGTGCTCTTTGTTTTCTGTTTCTTGCTTTTTACCTTTTGCTTTTTTCCTCTTTGTGATCGTTTTATCGACAATTATATTTTTTGATATGTGTTTTCTGTTTCTTCTAAAATTCGTTAACGTTTATCTCGAGCAACAGAAAACGAAAAACGGGATAAGAAACAAAAGGCAAGATAAAAAATAGCAAAAAGTAAGAAACAGGAAACAAAAAGCACATTGTAGAATAGGCTTTGGGGCCAATTAGTGTTTCCAACAAACATTTGTATGAAAGAAGGCTATCAAAGCATATAATTAAACAGAATAATCTTTATTAAGCGGGACACAATACAGGATCATCGGTATAATCGTTTAGAGTCAACGTTATTGTGACCTAATTAGATGCCATTATATAAAACTCGTAGCACGCTCCGTCGAGGGGTAACAGTGAGACTAATAAAATTCGCTTCGCTTCCGCGCGTTATTAAAGCGAAACGCCGCTCGTATTATCGAATGAAAGGGAAAGAACCCTAATTCAATCGTCTTTTCTCCAGGTTTTCTACGATCTTGGTACGGACGTAATAGAAAGTGCCTTCGAGGGCTACAATGCCTGCGTTTTTGCCTATGGCCAGACAGGATCCGGGAAGACCTTTACGATGATGGGCACACCGGTAATGCAATAATCTAATTTCTCACCTTTTTCACAGTCTCATTTTTTATAGGTGGAAAAAAGATTTTTTGCGTCGATATCTCTTGCAAATATAATTTTAGCAAAAGGTGAGGGAAAGAAAAATGAATAAACGAAAGGAATGAAATTTCCATTTGATGTGAAATATGAAATTTTTGCTTGATCGAGTAGATATAATTATTAATTAGGCGATATATAAATCAGCCTCTTTTTGGGAAACATAATAAATAAAATCTCACTCTGATGTTATTTAAAAAAATTACTAAATTATTACTCATTAGTTTTCTTCAATTTCGGCCAAATCAATATATTTTGCAATAATATATAAAATAAAAAATCCATAATTGATTACATTTTTTCCACCTTTTGATAAAAGGACATACTTTGTCATATACAATCTTTTTTGTTCTTGTAATTTATTATGTGCGAATCGTTATCGTAGGAATCTCAAGGATTGATACCACGAATTTGCAAGACGCTTTTCGCTAGAATGGCAGCTGGAAAGGAAAGCGGGGCGTCGTACAGAACGGAAGTATCATTCCTAGAAATCTATAATGAAAGAGTAAGAGATCTGCTTAGACTGGACCAAAGCCAATCCCATTCGCTGAGGGTACGAGAACATCCCACGGGAGGGCCTTATGTCCAAGATCTATCGTGTCATCTCGTCTACGATTATTCGGATATTCAGGTAAAACTGGATACACACTCAAATGAACACCGAATGAACAGCAAACGCGAAAGTTTGTTGTTATTTATTACAAAAACGTTACACAAGTTTTTGCTATGTATGTAATTGCTATGTATAGCGAACACAGAGTCACCAGAACATTTTTCTAATTTTAGAGTCACAAAAACATGTAGGTTAATAAGAATAATTCAAATTTGCAGATATAATATAAAGAAAATTGAATTATTTGATATTTTTGATAAAAAGATTTATAATTCACTCTAGTGGGATCAATAAATCTACTGTCAGCTTCGAAAGATTAATAGCAAATCCTATCGCTTATCTGTTTATTATAGATATTATTTTGAAATTACAACAGGACAAATATTATATATTATTTTATCACGCATATAATCTCTCTTGTCGCATAATTCGTAAAATAAATTTTGGCATTGCTATTTCAGTATAAATAAAAATATTTTAAAATAATAAAAGAAATATGTAAGATAAATATTGTGAACAATAATGAATAATGACTGTATAAATAGTATGTATCTCTTTCAGTTGTAATATCAATAAAAGGATTATTTTTGTTTCAGGAATGTATGGTGAGAGGTAATACGCACAGAACCACAGCCAGCACAAAGATGAACGACGTGAGTAGCAGGAGTCACGCGATTTTTACGATAACCTTCGTACAGGCCGGCCTCTCGGAAGGCAACATGCCGTCGGAGACTGTTTCCAAGGTGCACCTTGTCGACTTGGCCGGAAGGTAGTCCCGAAAAAAAAAAAAAAAGCATCATAAGTCGAGTTATTTTTGAGTTCGTTCGTTCGCGAAAATAAAAGAATAAAAATAAAGTAAAAACACCGTGACAAGTGCTTGCGCAGTTTCCTAAAAAAATGTTTTCTACCTTTTTTCAGTGAACGTGCGAACGCGACCGGAGCGACGGGTCAACGACTCAAGGAAGGCGCGCACATCAACAAGTCGTTGGTAACTTTAGGCACTGTGATATCCACGCTCTCTGAGCTCAGTTCTACCAGCGGTGATGCATCTACCACAAAACGAACGTTTATTCCTTATCGCGACAGCGTGCTCACGTGGTTGCTGAAAGATTCTCTGGGCGGCAACTCCAAGACTATCATGATAGCGACTATCAGTCCGGCGGAATGCAATTACAACGACACTCTCAGCACTCTTAGATACGCCAATCGTGCGAAAAACATTATTAACAAGCCGACTATCAACGAAGACGCAAACGTGAAACTCATCAGAGAGCTCAGAGCGGAGATAGAAAAGTTGAAGTCTCTCATCGACAAAAATATGGCAAGTATCACGGTGCGTTTTCTCCTCATTCTTTCTCATTGCCGTTTTAGAAAAAGTGTATATGTATTTATTAATTGTAGAGCGTGGAAAAACCGCCACAAGTGCTGTTGGCCCAAATCCAAGAGAAACAAGAACAAGAAAAGGTACTGACTGAGGAATGGACCGAAAAGTGGCGAGAAACGCAACAGATTCTGCAAGAACAAAAAGCGCTAGGATTACGAAAGAGCGGAGTTGGTGTCGTTCTTGACTCGGAAATGCCGCATCTAGTCGGTATAGATGATGATTTGCTCAGTACCGGGGTTACATTGTATCACCTAAAAGAGGGAAAAACACTAGTCGGCACGGAGGAAGCTCCCGTTGTCCAGGTGACAATACAAATATAATAAAATTCTTAAGAGAGATTACATACATAGAGAAAATAGAAATTATATATAATCAAAATGTGTAAACTGTTTTTTTTTAGCTGAACTTTTTGCACGGTTTATCTCTCCTCTTTTTCTCTTCCGTTAGAGGAAAAAGATAAAAGATGAACACTGCAAGAAGTTCATCTAAAAAGAACAGGCCGTATTAATCGATTTATATAAAAGACAAGGTTTTAAGAACCTATATTATTTTTATATACCGATTAATAAAAGAATGATTAAAAATACTCGTTGTATTGCAAACAGGATATTGTATTGACCGGTGCGGATGTGGAACCGGAACATTGTATAGTCGAGCTGGATAGTGGCGTAGCGACGTTGCATCCGCTCTCACCTCATTGCTGGATCAATACCGCCCAGGTGGACAAACCGACAAGATTATCGCAAGGATGTATCATACTCCTGGGTAGGAACAACATGTTCCGGTACAACGATCCGGCCGAGGCAGCGAAGCTCCGGAAGGAGGGTGGCTCTGGTAACGGCAATCTGCAATCAACGGTTGTCAATCTATCGAGATTGTCGCTCTTAAGTTGGAGCGTCTCCGATCTGCACGCATCCTGTTCTAGCGACAATCTCCTAAACTCGAGCGAGGACCTCAGAGCAGTCGAGGAGTTGGAACAACAAAAGGCCGCGCTTCTGAAAGAAAAGGAAGACTTTAAAGTAAATGAAATATTCTAGATAGGACATTTCTCGTTGAACCGAATTTTGACTAACTATATATTTTTCGCAGAGAGAACAAGAAGAACGCGAGGAAAGATGGACTGCTAGAAGGGAAGCGTTAGAAGGAGCCCAACGTGAATTAGAACGCGAATGGGGAGCACAGTGGAAAGAATGGGCGGATGCGATTGCGGTCCTGGAGTCGCGTCAACGCGAGCTGCGCGCGAGACGGCATGTCCTGGAGCAAGAACGGCGGGACGAAATGACGCAAGTAAGTGACACGGACGCGCCTCCGTCTCCGGAATTGAATGTAATCTCGATTAAGTACCAATTCTACCTCGTCCTTGTCGCTATCGGTGTCCTTATTTGCTTGTCTGGCAACATCATCATCTACTCGCACGTTTGTCCGTTAAATATGTGATAGCCCGGTACGTCGTAATAAAGTTTCGCTCTTCACGCGTCACTGCGAGATGCCGCGAATCGTGGACGAACATTTGCGAGTGTCCCGACTGTGCAAACGACTGTTTGCGAAATGACATTTTGATCATTCGACCAAAATTCTTGTGATTAAGATACACAGTACTGTCTATCGATGTCTAGATCCAGATCTATCAGTATGTGTATTTCTCTATAGCAAGCTTTCTAGTGTTTTCCAGCAAGAGATACGGTGTAATACAGTAATCATTTCATCTTTGTTTAACATTAGCAAACAACAAGAATGTAATAATTCACTGTGTTACACTGCATCATCTATATCTCTTGTTGGAAAACACTCTTCGTTGTCGTTTACAACGAGATTTGCGTTCGCTATCCATGAAATTGTCTTAATTCCTCTACCGGCCTCAAGAATATCTTCAAATATATATTGCGTATACTTAACATATTAATATTTACAAATGGTTTATGTTAACAAATTGCGTTGATGTATATGAGTAAGCTGCTGATCGTGAAAAGGTGCTAGTGCTGAAGAGATATTGCCGGACAGATGGCATTCCTTGGAATGTTATATAATTTAAGTATCTAGTAAGAATGTTAAGAATGAAGTATGTACATATCTTGGGCTTGTTTGTATAGAGATACTATGGGTTTGTTATGCGAGATATAAAGATACAGAGGCACTAATTATTGTTATACTGATATATATATTATTGTTGTTTAATAAATTTTTCATACAAAAATTGGCGTTTAATCCTCCACGAAGTATTTGCACGCACTCTCACTGTTTTTTATCTCTGTTTCTCACATAATTTTTAAGAGTATGCATTCGATCGATTTAACACTCCCGATTAACAAACCCAATTTTTCATTAATTCATTGTCGCCGCACCTCGGGATTCGTCCGCATGATGCACCATTCCGAGTATTGATTAATAGAATGAAGAAAACTTTTTATTATCTTTTCGAGGCAATGCACCGCGAAGATATATCTGCTATTTGTTCATTCATTTACTTTGTGGTCTGTTTATTCGTATTTACATTTATTTGTTAAAGGCGTGCACAAGAATTAGCATTTAGCATATATACATGCGTTAATATTTATGCTATCATTGGAAATATTTTATTCTACTATTGTCATATAGCATTAAAAGACATTTTTATACATTCTAAAAGAAAAAGCACAAATGTTTATTTCCATTTTATTCATCTTCAGGCGCTACCTCGTCATTCTGATATTTCATAATTATAAATATTTATAGTCTTTCGTTTATACGCAACATGTATCATGGCAAATTATTAATATTTAATTTTGAATCATCTTTTGTTGATTATCTCTTTTGTTAACGCATCGGTGTGTGTGTGTGTGGTACCAGGTAGAAAGTATATGTAGGGAAGTCGCCTATCTGCGCACATTATTGCAGTCCAAGCATCGACAATTGCAAGAGCTCGTCAACAATCAGGGACGTGCACAAACTTATCAGCATCGGTGGGAAAAGGTAAGGATTATAAGGAATCTTCGCGAGGAATCTTCGAGAGTCCGTATCTGTAATACGCACGCATATTGCAAACGACGCGATGCATACTCACACTATACTTATATTCATATAACTTGATCTACGCAGATCTACGCAGACAATATAACATTTCTCTTGATTTCTTTATAACACCCTACTCTGAAAAAAAATTTTGTTACATGATGAATCATGTAATTAAAACATGTAAAGTGCGTAGCAGATTGTTCCAATACGTGATTTTTTTAAATAACGTAATTTGAAAAATCACATGAGATATTAGAAATAATTTCATCCATTATGTGATTTTATAGTTATCGAATTTTAAAGAATTGAATAATAAAAATAGAAGAAAAAAGAACATCGTGTGACTTTTCAAATTATGTAATTTTAAAAAATCACGTACTGATTTAGAACAATCCGTTACGTGATTTACATGTTTTAATTACATTTCATCATGCAACTGTGTGACGTGATTTTTTTCAGTAGGGCAATAAAACAACGGAATCTAAAATATTCCGATTTCTAGATCTTGTATGAATGTAAAAGGTCGGACGTCTTACTTTATAGTAGTTTTAGTACAATTTTGTAGAGAGTGAGTGAAGCGGAATGTGCATTTCAGACAGACAACGGTGCCGGTAGTGATGACAGTCTGCCAGAATCTTGGTCTAGTCTCAACGATGAAAAGTGCATCGAGAGTGTCAGGGAATTAGTGAATCATCACGTAAGTGAAGTTAAAGCTCCTGTTCACTCTACTATCTCAGATTATGAAGTTAGAAACGTAAAAATATATAATAAAAAAGTTTTTGCAAAATATATTAATATGGAAATATGTTTCAATAAAACAACACAGTCGAATCGACTTGTAAAATAGCGTTCAGCAGAGAAAGCAGCTTTGCAAGTGTTGTAAAATTCTTCAATATGATTGATTTATACATTTAGATTCATAAGGAATCAAAAGCAAGAACCAATTGTATTGAAGAATTTTACAACAGTTGCAAAGTTGCTTTCTTTGCTGAACCGGCTAATATTGAAAACTTTTCTTTTGTTTCGTTAATTAATAAATAACCATGGATGCTTTCCATTTGTTGACCCAAGTTCTATTTTTGTTAATTACTAGAATGATAGAAAGATAGAATTTGTATCAAATTCTGTCATTAATGGAAAGCGCCGTATATATGTATTCTTACATTATGCATATATCTGGAAATGAATTATGCATAAATGAACTATATTCATAGCTATGGTAAACTATCAAATTAATAATATATAGAAATATAAATATGATTTAATTTCTTCCCGAAACAAGAATTTAGAGATATTTTATCAATTGTAAATTGCTTTATTGAAAAATATTTCTAATCAAATAGAATTTGCAAGAATTTTTATCGTGTTTTCTCGCTTCTAACATTACACGACCTGAGATAGTAATGAGTGGACAGGATCTTTAAGCGTTTCTCTTCAATCTCGTTTGACTACTTTCTTTTAAAAAATATGTTATTTTCTTAAATAGAAAAAAGAGCTAGTCGCTTTGGAAAACGAGTTGCAGAGCAAGGTCAAATCTCTAAATGAACATCAGAGTAAGGTGGATAAGATGGAAGAGGAACTGATGGAGATCGCGAAAAAGCAGAAGCAGATATTCAGGGCAGAAGTATGTACACGTAAAATACTAACGTTCTGTAAAACGATTCTTTACATTAATGATTTCTAGCTGGGAGGTGAAGGAGTAACGGAGAAGAAACTGTTGTTGGCCAAGCGGACTCAGGAACAGCTTGAAGAAATCGAACGGCGTAAACACAGTCTATCGTTGGACTTAAAACGCACTACGCCCGCGTTTTTGGACGACGGCTGTTCATCGAATGATTGCGACGAGGCTTTCAGCTGTAATTCCACATCTTTTCACGAAGTGAACAATAGAAAACATCAGATCGCCTCAGACTTGAATTTGTTGCCGCAGAGTATACCGAGCTCCGATACCGTGGAAACATTCCACACGGCAGCGGCCGACTCTCCGGAACTTCGCATAGCTTTCGAAGATGTCGATACGACGTGTATAAACGATCTGATGAAGGATAAATCCGTAATTGAAGACCGAGATGACAGTTCATCCGAAGTGGAAACTAAGAGCACGACAAATGCGAATGGAGCTGCTTCCATGGAGCTGGTGAGTGACGAAGAAGGGAAGGTACAACCGCCTACGGTGTCCACCATCCCGGAGAACATGCTCCAGGATACATTGGAATCGCCAATACAGCAAAATCCGGCAATGAAGAGGCTGAACCAAAGAATCGCACGTCAACGGATGATGGTGATGAGATGCTTGGACGCCGGCACCCCGTCGAAGGAGGATCTCAATCGACAAATAATGATACTACAGGATCTGCAGAGACAGCAGATCGAATTGGAAGTGTCTTTATTGGAGGATGAACGGAAAAATCATTCCACCAGGCGGCTCCAGTGCGATGACGACGACAACAACCATAGTGATAGACTCATCAACGAGACCGAGAACTATGTACAGAACGAACCAAATGCTTACTGTAGTGTTGTAGAACCTACGAATAATAGCTCCGCCACTCTATTAACGGTAGCGCAAACCAGATCTCAACTTTTCAGGAATAACAGGCCTAATACTAATGATCAAGAGACTTTGTCGGAATCGTTAGCGTCTAAAAGATCCTCTAGTCGGGGTTACTCGACAGTTTATTTGACGGTAAATCATCAGTGTTTCTTTCTCGTCTTAAGGTTTGTTCTTTGTGGCTGAACTATGAACATTGTTGTATCTAACCCTTTGTGATTCAACGTTTTCTCACTGCTTTCCTGATCTAATCGGACCTGATTGTGTTTTTCAAATGGACTTTAAAAAATCTGAAAAAATTCTAGTACATTCTTTCAACATTCAAAAATACGATTTTACAATAATATAACTCGAAACTTTCACTTTTTGTACGTGTTCGAATTTGAGGCAGAATAATTAAAAATTGAAAATTTGCCTCGGTCTTCAAAGCCCTGGTTGGACCACGGAGGTTTAAAATGAAACAGATATATTTTTGAAGTTTTTGGCTAAAGCGAGATAGAAAGTTTCAGTATAGTTCAATGCAGAGCAACAAAAAACCTTTAGATGATCAGTCTTGAGACAACTTCAACACACATTCTTTGCAGAGTCAGAATCGCGGCGACCGCTTGAGTAGTCCGTATTCTTTGACAATCACGAGGTCCCTGCCATCGTTAATAGCGAACGACAACGACTGCGTGATTAATATGATTGTCAGCGTGCCGTCATATGTGATACGCGGAGCCGGCGCATCTAGCCACTATGAATACGAGGTACGAGTTGTGGCACAGGACGACAGCTGGACGCTGTTACGTAGATACAGAAGGTTTCGAGAGTTGTACGTATCGATGCGACAGAAATACGGTAGTAAGGTACGTTATTGTACATTATATAATTGAAACTAGCATAAATATGGGAATTGAAGTCATGTAAAATATCAAATCCAAGGCGGTATTAGTTCGTTTTTATTTCAAGACTGTCTTAAGTAATGTCTTAAGACGCTGATACGGCCCTCTGATTGGTTCGTGACTTCTTAAGACTGTACTTAAGACGGTCTTGAATATAAGATCTGACTATAAATACCGGCCCAAGTGGGGTTTACTTAAGTTTTGAAGAAAGAAATTATTTGTAATTTCAAAAAAAACAATTTTACCATTGCAGAGAAAGAGATCTTGTTAAAAAGTATCTTATTATTATACCTAAATCATTAAGTTCATTTCAAACAATTAAATTCGTTATAAAATTCTTTTTATGAATTCTGTGTGCCATATAAAATACGGAAAAGCATTGAAAAATCAGGACATACTTATATAAAATACAAAACATGCACACACATATATATGCATAAATATTACGTAACTTTATTCTGAACTTTGACATGAATTATAAATATTTTAAAATGAACTTTGAATTATAGAAAGATCTAATTATTTCAAAACAAAAAATATTTTTTGTTTTGAAATAATTAGACCTTTTTATCGATCAAAGTTATATATATATTTTTTTGTGTATATACACACACACGATTCACAGACCATTTTCATAAATGTAAGCACGCATTCGCAACACAATCGGTTTTACGGAGACTCTTTGATCACAGGTCGCTGCGATACGATTCCCCCCACGCCAAGTCTTTCCAAAGTACGAAGTCGTAGCGAGGCAACGTCGGAAACGCCTCGAAGAATATCTTCGCCGATTAATTCAAGTTTGCTCGGAACTGCCGCACTGCGAGCCCCTATACAAATACAACGGCAATCTTAGCAACATAAACAAACAATCTTTACTGGAGTTCAGCTCGTTTTTCAGGCGCGGTATGTTCGAGAGCGGCAAATACGGAACTAGCTAAAATATTATCGTGCAACCCTCATCTTTTCGAATGCCGAAGAATGAGTGAGAGAATTGAATAAGTAAGTGAAATATGACAAATGTTTATTATTTATCGTATTTTTGTCATTTTCTTTTCTATTTATAAAAATGCAGTAGCTATAGCAAAAGAGATATTGGGTGAATTGAGTAGCAACGGCGTTTATACAGAATGAGTCTCGTAACATTTATCGCACACAATACCTATATTCCTTGAATTACATATCAATTCTACGAAGAATCATATAAAAATGAAAGACTAAAATATTCCGTAATTCATTGATACTTTCAATAAGAGTATTACATTTATCAGTAACCGAATTGCAAATGTTAAGTGACTCATCCTGCTTTGTAGTTGTTACAAAAAAATATATATGCTTCCAGAAGCTTAGCGATCGTAAGACTGGTTTGTAGAAAATGAGCGTTCTTCACTGATACTGTCTCGTGCTCGCCGGAAAATTCGCACAGAGACAATAATGGGAAAGCAACGTGATATATTCTTTATGAGAGAGGAAAGACCGCAGCTAGCGAGACAAAATATATCGCGTCATAGCGATTTATTTTCTCTTTTACAGATATTTTCCTAATGTCTTTCCAATAGAATCTCCCAGTAGAATTCACGAAGTGTCTTTCCTTCGATATAGTCAAATCATGTAGTTAATATTATCATTCCAGTTACGTTTCACTAGCACAAACGTACATTATTATAAATTACGGTGCGGCGAAAGAACGAATTCGTCAGCAACGGTGACCATAACTTCGCATAGTTTATTCGATAGCTGAAGAGTATTTATTTTGTGCGTCGAATAGAATTTTGTATGCGCGATCCGAAGTAGCGAATCGACTAGCGAATTAAAAGACTCCAATTTCCATTAGCGTAATAATTATCGGCTTGTGAACGTAGCAATGTATTACAAGCGAAAAAAATATCATGTCTTTGTTAAAGTTCTTCCGCTTTCGGGATCTATCTCTGGCTGTTAAACTTTTATCACTACTTCAGGTACGTGTTCTAGAGATCCAAATAAGAAAAGAAATTCATATAAGTATGTGTTCAGAAATGTAAAGATTGAAAAGAAAATATTTTCTTATGTCTCCCAAACTCTTAAGGTATGAACAAAATCAAAATTTGCAAAAGTACTTTTTTTTATTTTATTCATTGATTTTTCAAGTCATTCATTTTTTTATTTTTTAGAACTGAAGAAACAGTTCAAAATTTTAAATAGAATTTTATTGCACTCAAAAATTAAAGAAATTAATGAATTACAGGATTGTAACTTAAGAAAGTATCTTTAGACACGTATTTCTATGAACTTTTTTTCGTACTGTGGCCTTTAAGTATCTGAAATAGCGGTAAAGTGTTATTAACAAACCCACTGTCTGTCTGCCTGTATTTGTGTGTACGTATGCGTGCATGTGAGCATAAATGTATATAGTGCAAGGAATTAACAGAACACTGTTAAAGTTGGAGTTGTTATGCAGATGTTAGCGTTTATTTGAATATTAATATTAAACCAAAGTTGATCAACGATATTATCGATTTGAAAGATATCACTGCATTGCTATGGATGACAATTGATCAATCAGATCGATCGGATTGTATGATTGAAATATTAAAATTTATTAAAAAGTATCTTATATTGGCATGCAAAAAATCTTGAGATAAAAACAGCTTCGTTACATAACCAAGACATTTCGTCCTGTATTCTTATCAGATGTTCAAAGATGCGACGGAAAAAAATAACACTTTCAGCTTCAAGAAAACTATTATATTTAGTATGTTAAAATAAAATCTATATTAAAAAAACACTAAGCGCCACAAGTACGATAAATATGCTTTTCAGTAGTATGATAAAAAAAAAAGGTATTTATTCCATGGCTGTGTGTAACCTGGACTCGAGAAAACCCCACAGATTCATCCTGGCTAATAATTAATAATTAGTGATAGCGAACTCGACGCTCTAGAGTAACGACACCGTTCAGTGCGTACTGCGAATACTAATCGAGATGAGTGTATAAGGAGGCAGTTATTACTTATTCGAACGGACATTACCTCGCGTATTTCATACAATTCACCACGATCATCCCGTCGTTATTCGCTTTTTTTATACATGAACCTACGAGACCTATATGTTCCATAAGTGTAACAATGGAGTACAATAAATTGTTATAATGCAGCGCATTTTCCCGCTTGATTATCACATATTGCCGCGATGAAATGTAAATCGCCTGGTTTCACAACGAGGCGTTCCTGTGAATTCGCTTCGCATAGAAAAATACTAAAGTAATTACATTTTCTATCATTCTCTATGCTATCTATATTAAAAATTTAAATTAGTATTTCCCTTTTCGATGAGCATTTTACGACACACTCACATAACACACACTTGATACACGATTCTCTGATAAACGTCTAAAAGTGTAGGTACTTTTCGTCTTGATTTGTTTAATTTAATAAAAATTCACAAAAAAAAACAAGTTATATTTAAAAGAAAAATCAGCTCGAGAAAGTAATATGAAGATTAATCTTTAGAGGATGGTCTATTTTCAAACCTTACAGCCTACCCTTAAACGAGATTTATTATAATTTATTATTTCATTGTATTTCTTGCCTCAAAATATGACACTGCTTTAACATCACTACAATGATTTTACCGTCCTGTAAAGATTAAAGATAATGCAGAAAATACTAAATAGATAAGTAAACAGTCATCGACATTCGATTTTGAAATAAATTATATTAAATTAATAGGATGGTTTGTCATACCTTAATTTAAATGAACACTTGCTCGCTCGCTAAACTATCAGCAAATGGCGCGACAATCGCTCTCGTGGCAAAATAAAACGTCAAACCGAACGTGGTAGAAATTGGCAACGCGGGTAGCGGTTTCTTGAATATAGCCAACAATAGCAGTGTCAAACAGAGGCCCTATGTAAAAAAAACAATCGATTAAAAAAATTCTATCGGTATCCATTGCAATGAACATATTTAAAAATACGTACAATAAGAATAGCAACAAAACAAGCCAATGTGGTGTTCCAGTCTCCATAAGTGGACGCCTTTCCGACGAGAACACTGTAAAATATAAAATCCCCGAGACCTAATTTAACTCCACGTTCCTCCTCGGCGACCGCAGTTTGTCGTTGCGACTCTCGCGGACGATTGTCTTGCTGTCTCGTGCTTTCCGTTGTCACGGACGAGTTCTCGCGTACCTCTTGAGCGCGCCTCGTGCTACGCTCATCTGTATAATCAAGATTAATTGTTTTTCTACACTAAAATTATTTATATTTACTTGTAATTGTTTTTCATTTAAAAGACCTGTTTGTTAAGATTTAAATTTCTATTCTGTAACCTGTAACTTTTAACGACAACATCGATTACATGTCATTATATTGTTGTTGCATAGTTTTTTTATTATATATAAAACTTGCGCAACGATGATATAATTGTTGTTGCATAGTTTTTTTATTATATATAAAACTTGCGCAACGATGATATAATGACATCAACGTTGTCGTTAAGAAAGTTACAGAATAGGAACTTTGAACTTAAATTTCGATGTTTCAAAAAAAATTAAATTGTATAATACATTAATCCATATTTTGATTACATTAGTTATATATGGCTGGCTAATCATAAGCTCTCTATTGTTACTTTCAATATTTTCCGCAATCCATAGAGTTTGATTACATTAAATAATTAAATTAATAATTAACATAATTCTTTCTATTAAAAATTTCATTAATGTTTAATTCGTACCGTGCGTTTCTACCCATTCGGGAGAGAAACCTCCCTCTTCTGTATCGCCTGATACTGGATTATTTTGATTGTCCGCCTGACCACGCGTAGGAGATGCCGCAGTATCTCCAGACGCCATTGTAGCTGCTTGTACATATCCAGCGTAAGTCACAGTAAATGAGTATAAGATGGTAGAAGAATATATTAGAGCAGGGAAAATAGATTCGTTTCTTTCCTGCGCGGTTTCGACAAGTATCCTTAGTGGACCCTTCGGCATTAAAACCGCAATCAAATCTATAATAGTATAAGTAAGAATATAAGATCATCCTTGTATGTGTGATAAGTTTTCATCTCGAAAATGCCTTACCCCAAATACTTATAACACCGAGGACAACCCATGCTGTCCATTCAGGTAAATATTTAATGAAAACGAGTGCCATCAAGGCGGAAATAAAGATCAGATACGCCTGTTGAAGTTGCAACGGCCCTTGCCAGTGAATGCAAATCATTCCGACTACACCAAAATTCCATAAGCCTATACCTAGCGTGAATAAATCCATTGGAATGTTGTAAGCTTTCAACATTTGCCTGTAAGTACAAACACATAAATTTTCTTTTAGATGCTAAAAACAGAAGCCGATTTCCACCAAAATAAATTAACCCTATATGGGGTCCCAGAAACCCCAGTGCAATTTGCTAAATTGAAATTTTTTCGTGTTTTTGAACTTTTCCTTTTCTTTAAACTCATATATCTCGAAGCTCCTTAATTCTATCAACTTTTATGGGCTTGTTTCTTAATCAATTCTTCATCAATTGAAATATGTCCATTTTTATGAAAGTTACGGTAACAAATATGAATGGGGTCCTAAAGACCCGAATATCAATAGTAGAAAAAAAGTGTGTATAGCTAGAGTTAACTATAGTCTTGATTTAATTTACTCTGTTTACCTTTTTCTAAAAACTAAAAGAAGATATAAAAAGTAAGTTATAAATCGAGATTAAAGTTAATCTACACTGGTAGAATTTGATAGGAGTGTTTTAAATTTAAACTTATATCTTTATTATACTTACTCGCAATATAGAGCGGAAAACATTGAAAGTAACAATAGAGAGCTTATGATCAGCCAGCCATGTATGACTTTATAAAATCTGTATTTGTAAAGGATGATAAGTATCACAGTCATAACTACAATGACGCTCATGAGAATCAGCGAATTGGCAAACGCCTGCCAGACTTTGGTACTCGTGTCGGAGCTGTCCTCATGAAACGGAGTGTATACTCTGAAAAATCGTTTTGTTCTAATAAATTAGTATCATGTACAGCGTGATAACGTAAGACTTGTTTTTTGTCGTTGCATTGAACTACACTAAAACTTTCTTGCTTTTGTTGAACTTTAAATATATAACTATTTCCTTTTAAGGGAATTTTTATGTTAGAGGGTTAAAAAATCGATTTTTTTTGCTTTTTTGGAAACTTATAATTTTAAGAATATCCCACAAAAACGGTTTTAGGGAAAAACGAAAATTGTCCAAGATATACGAGATAAAATGTGCGGCAAGATAAAATAACCACTCGCTATTATTTATATTCAACTTTTTGGAACCATTCTAGAACGTTTCTATTCAATGGAGCAGAGTTTCATTCCTCTCTGAGCGTCACTTTCGTTCCTAACGGAAAACGGAGTAGTACTTTTACTAAAATGTTTCATAAAACTTTGGGTTTTTCTCCAAACAGCGTGGTTTCGAATATGGTGATTCCAAAACAACTATTGGTCCGACTGACTTCTACTTTTACGATTATACTCAGAGAACATGTCATTATCGCCTGAATTAGAATTAATAGTCTATGTTGATTTTTTCTATTTTTTGGAAGGTCAAATAAGAGGAAAAAAATGAGCAAAATTCAAATAATTTTTTCAAACTATCGTCATTTTGAAAATATGTATGTGACATTAATTATCCTAGTTCAGGCAAGAATTACAAGTCTACTTATTAAGAAAAAGCTCCATTTTTTGCTTACTTTGTAAAAAACAAACATTAAAAAAAATTTTTTTACATGTACTATAAGCATTTTACATGTATTATAAGCAGCTTCTAAACCTGTATTATTTTTTAAATATACCTAAATTTTTATTCATTAAAAAAATCTCAAAAAAACACCTTTGAAATTAGGCCTGTTCTTTTTGGCTGAACTTTTGCATTAGTTCATCTTTCTTCCTTTTCTCTCCAGGAGAAAAGAAAAACAAGAATGAACTGTTGCAAAAGTTCAGCCAAAAAGAATAGGCCTATTGGCTCTCTAATGTAAAAATCCCTTTAAGTACAACAAGTATACACTAGTTCAGTCACAAAAAACAACAGACACATAAACTGCCATTATTGTAAAGGTGAAACTCACAAGTACATTCCCTTGGTTGTATAGAAATGGACTGAGCTAATAGTGGCTACCACAACCAGCATACACAGCGAAACAGGGACAAAGAGTTTGATCACATGCGCCGCCCCATACTTCAGTTCTTCTTCTTCCTCGTCTCTGTAGTGCCTCCGTCTATTTTGATTATTGCTACCGGATGTGCCTCGTCTATTTGATCGGGCCACAGCTGAACCTGGCGTTTCGATGTGTACCTCAGGAACCCCATTTTCTATCTGTAACAGAGGAAAAATATTTTTAATGATAATATCTTAAACATTTCTGCCAACAAAAAAATTAAAATTATAAAAAATCTTGGATTATATATAATATATATATAAATCCTTCTTTGATAAGGTAGATCAAATGCGACCTCTGGTTTTGTTTATTTACAGTGTCTATGTAATAGAAGAAAAATTTCATGACATATATCTGATGCTTTCCAATAAGAGACACAGTATAACAGTGATAATTTTATTTTTGGCCGCTTTCCTTTTAAGAGACACAGTTGACACATAAGTTCTATCCTCCTTGATATTCAATAAATAACAAAAATAAAAAGACACTTGTGTGAACTGTCTCCTAAGAAAAAAGCAGCCTTTGTTTAACATTAGCAAACAGGATATGATTCACACTGTGTTATGTTGTATCATCTGTGTCTTTCGTTCAAAAACATATTATCATTTACTTCTTTTTACTCATCTGAAAAATGAATAGCATGGGAGAGGGTCTGATCCAACTCTACTTTTCTGGATACCTTGAATATCTTGAAAAAAGAATAATCTTGCCATAGAAGGGTTAAGTAAAAATGAAAAATTTTCCTGATATTTTTAACGAAAGCTTCTTAAACCTTTCTGCTAACAAGAAAATCGAAATTATCAAAATTCTTTGAGTAAATAAAAGATTGAGAATTTTCTTGAAAAAAACTACCTCTTCATTGGCACTTCTGGAACGGCCCTTCCGACGCTCGTTGTCCAGGATCAAGTCGTCCGGGCGAGACTCCGCGACGTGACCGTCCATCAGGCTTGTGTACTCGTTTGCTGAATCGTAATCACTCTCAGACATTCATCAAAGTCTGTGTTTCAGATAGAGGAAGGCCTGTTTCTCGATAGCTCTTGCCCCGTGCTGCTTCCGATACTCTCGGCACTTTCGGCGGTTTATTCTCTCGCGTGGTGGTTACATAAAAAGAGAAGAGACGTAACTTAAGTTCGATTCAACTCTCTCGTTTCTTTAATCATCCCAAATCGCCCGTTCTGCGAGTACAAATCTTGCTATTTGTTGACAACCGTTTGCAACGTTTCTCTCTCTCTTTCTCTCTCTCTCCCTCTTTTACCCCTGATTCACCGTGCGACTGCCATCTTTAAAAAAATAGAAGGTTTGTCGTGTCGCAAGCTCCAACATGCTCCAACATGCTCCTACTCACTCTACAAAGCGCGTTGGAGTGAGTAAGAACTATGGTAAGAGCATGTTGGAACATGTTGGAGCATGTGACGCGGCAAACCTATCGACTGTCCGAGCATCTGCACTTTGTTGCACTTTCTGCTCATTTAAGATACAAATTAATTTTTTAATTCGTATCAGCTCTCATTTTCTCTATTCTCAGCTCTTCATTAATTCTGCACAGTCCGGCTTGAACGCGTCGATTGATGACAAGCGTCAATTTTGATTACATGTCTCCTTTTAGTCCGGATCTACAATAGGTGTTTTAAGACTTAAGCCGTAAGAAATTGACCAATTACAGTCGAATCCGAGGGGAATAATCGACTGTGATTCGCCCATTTCTTATGGCTTAAGGTTTAAAACCCTATTGTAGATCCGAAGTTATCGCTGGAACGGCCTGTTTGGCTGGAATCAGACTAGGCATTAAAGATTGAGATTGAAGATTGAAAGATTGAAATTTGACCAATCAAAACAATGGCTGCGTTCAGCAGAACGGTTGTTTTGCAACTGTTGGAAGTTTCCTTCGCGCTAATTGGATCATACTTTTAGATCTAGAAGAATGGTCCTATCTCAGCAGACAATCATAAAACGGTTGCAAAACTGTTGAGTCTGCTGAACGCAGCCAATAAGAGCTAAAATTCCTTTGTCCTCATTGGTCAAATTTCAATCTTCAATCTTCGATCTCAATCTTCAATGCGTAGTTACCCTATAAGCGCAAAATGTTCCTAGAATGTTACATGAATATTATTAAAAAAAAATTAAAATAATGTTATAATATTTCGAAAATATCATAAATATTTTTTTAATATTACAGGAGTATTCTATAGAGATTATATATCCACTTATATAATAAACCTAGGTATTATATTTTAATATTCCTGAAACATTATTAAAATATTAATAAATATTAATTATTTTTAATTTTG
>NW_017257230.1:814826-825531 GCF_001594055.1 Mycetomoellerius zeteki | reverse complement strand
GACATATAACCATCCATTAATATATTTCAGGAATATTATTTAATATTATATAATTTTAGTAAAATATTATCAAAATGTTATATATTTAATATTCTGAGAATATGCCTAAAATATTATTTAATATTAAATAATATTATACGCTTATAGGGTAATGTCTTAAGACACTAATGCGGCTCTCTGATTGGTTCGTGTCAAGACTGAGCGTTCAGTGAGCGCTCGCATCTTATTGGCATATTCCGTTAGAACTAAAAATATAGACCAAACAGATACAAGAGCTCACTGAGCGGTGAAGTACTGAATGCATCCAATGCTGTGAATTCTGTGAATACTATGAACCACTCATTAGTTGGCCGTGGTTTGCCGCCGTTTTGGCCAGTTTTAGCACATCGGCACCGCCGGTGTTCGTGATATCCATTCCATAATTCATTGTTCACCGTCGGTGTCCATTTCTTCCTTCGAATCGGGTTCGGTTCGGTAAATTGTTGGTTTGGTTACGACGCGATAAAACAGTGGCGGGCAGCGGCCAGCAGCGGCCAGCAGCGGCGAGCAGCGGCGAAGTGGAACTTTGTTTTCAGCAATTTCCAGGACGCAGGCAGGCTCCGCGTTGTGCCGCGTTGTACGCGGCCGCGACCGACTCGAAGAACGGCCTCACAACGGAATCCACATCGTGAATATGCTGTGCTAATACCGTGAATGTCAGACACGATGAGCTTCTCCAGCGATGAGGTCAATTTCTTGGTCTACCGATACCTACAGGAATCCGGTATGATTTCGTTGCTTGCGGCGCGATTAACGATCGCTACGGCTGCGTCCGCTACACCACGCGCTACGGAAACCCGGCAATTTTGTGATCTTGACGCGCGATTTCATACGCGATTGGTGTCCATTTTCATCAATGTAGATAATGAATTTCTCAAACTGCACAAATCTCCAAAGAATGTTAATGAGTGCATTCCGTTTTTCGCGTATTTCACATATTCATGATGTACTATGATGTATCTTTTCCTTTAATATTCTTATATATCGTGCAAGAAACGGAACGCATTCTTCTGTCCTATCAACATTTCAAGAACATTTCCAAAATAAATTGATAAGATAAATTGTACTGTGTGGGTTTAATCTCGATTTAAGCTCTATTCTTTTCTAATTTTTAGAATTAGAAAAGATGAAAAGTAAATTGAATTGAGATTAAAGTAAAGTTTCTCTATATTGATATAAACAGATATGATAAGTTAATCTTTGTAAGAAGGCTAGTGATTTAAGTGTAGCTAAAATTGAGTCACCCAAATGATTCATAAGATTTGTCTATCAACTTGTTGCCATAAAAGTTGTTTATCAACATGATTTATCATCCTGAATTAAATGCATCTAAGTTTGTCTAAATTTATCATCGTTCAAGCAATTTGCTCTGTTTCATTATTATGATCTTATTTGTGTGTCTTTGTCTTCTGCAGGTTTCCAACATTCTGCATATACGTTTGGAATTGAGTCCCACATATCACAGAGTAATATCAATGGAGCCCTTGTACCACCGGCAGCACTCTTGTCCATAATTCAGAAGGGATTACAATACACAGAAGCTGAGATTATGATCGGCGAAGATGGTACCGAACATAGAATGGTAGAATCTTTGTCGCTCATAGATGCTGTTATGCCAGACATTGTTGCGACACGGCAGAATCAAATCAATCAACAGAAACAACAGGTGAAGACCGAAGGTCAAGATACCAATGGCGAAGAAGGTAATCTATTATGTGTTACAAATATTTACATAACAGTCAAAATAGACTTGTGTTTTGAATTTTTTTATACATGTAAGACTTGTTTTCATGACATATGGTTACTTAAAGATTAAAGATTGCCAAGAAATTTATGAATGAATTTCATTGATGACTTTCTTGGCAATCTTTAATTTTTTGATAATTATATATTATGAAAATGAAACTATCTGTATCGGATAGGAGATTGAGATTGAATTGAAATTTAATCAATCAGAGCAAAATTTATTAAACCTGATATTGGTTTTCTTTCTTCCGATTGGTTAAATTCAAATCCAATTTCAATATCTAATCTGATACAGATATATCTGTTACAGTTAAAATTACACTAGCAATTAAGATTACATAGAAAATAATAAGTATTATTGAAAGCCTGATACACCCTGGTCTGGAGAAGAAAATAATTTTCAGACCTCCTTAAAATTCAGGTAGATTAAAACAGGACGGCCATAGATTTCAGTCATTTTGCGAGCTACAGCTTGTCACTTCTGTCAGACATGACGATAAAAATATGATTCCTCTATGATGGAACATATTGCATTGGTTGCAGCCAGAAGAGACAGCATATAACTCTCATCATATCAATCTGACTGTCAACTAGTGGCAAACAATTTAAATGAACTAATTAAATAATAAGTAAAAATATATGTAAAGCATTATTTTCAAACGATAATAATAAATATAAGCTAATGTAACTCATGATTTAACAGCAGTTGTCTTTCCATTATTATTTCCATTCTTAGAATAATTATTGGGAAGAGGAATTTGTTTTATTCTTCCAAAACGTTATAAGAAATCCTTTTAAATTAATCAACATAAACGTGCGTTTCTTTTCTCAGTTGTTACATCTAATGAAGGTGTAAATAATAATGACCGAGGTGGGGATCGGGGAACAGAGATGGAAGTGGATGAACCGACAACAGGTGCAAATGCAGGCTCCAACGCTAGTACCGTCGAAATCCCTGCTAGTAAAGCCACTAAATTACGCGGTCATGAATCGGAGGTGTTTATTTGTGCCTGGAACCCAACAACTGATTTGTTGGCTTCTGGTTCAGGTGATAGTACTGCTCGTATTTGGGATATGTCAGACAACTCACAAGCTCCAAATCAGTTAGTTCTACGTCACTGTATTCAGAAGGGTGGTACTGAAGTACCCAGCAATAAAGATGTTACATCGTTGGATTGGAAGGTACAAACTGGATATTGTAAAATGAAATAATTTTGATCCACAGTCGGGATAACTTTGGCCCAAATTTTAAGAAATGCCTAGACAGCACACATCCAAAATAAAAAAAAAACGTCTTTATGAGATTTTTAAGACATTATATTTTGGTTTTCATATGCGTGCTATCTGGACATGATCAAAATTTGGACCAAATCTCGTTTTATAATACGTTTTTATTTATTTTTGAAGAGGTTGATGCAAACGTGCATTTCAAATTTTTACAGTGTGATGGCACATTACTTGCGACAGGAAGTTATGACGGATATGCACGAATCTGGACAACAGACGGCCGTCTGGCATCTACTTTGGGCCAACACAAAGGTCCGATTTTCGCACTGAAATGGAACAAACGTGGCAATTACATTCTAAGTGCTGGCGTCGATAAGACGACGATTATTTGGGATGCCGAAAGCGGACAATGTACACAACAGTTCAGTTTTCATTGTGCACCTGCTTTGGATGTCGATTGGCAAACAAACACGTCATTCGCAAGCTGTTCTACAGATCAGTGCATACATGTATGCAAACTTAACGTCGATAAGCCCATTAAGAGCTTTCAGGGACATACAGTGCGTATATGTGATGCAAGGAAATCACCATGATTTAATTAAGCATTTTCCTTTATTTTTTTTCTCATTTTTCTTGTGTATTTTGCAGAACGAAGTCAATGCAATTAAATGGGACCCACAAGGAAACCTGTTGGCCAGTTGTTCGGACGATATGAGTCTGAAAATTTGGTCTATGAAACAGGATACTTGGGTACACGATCTGCAAGCCCATAGTAAAGAAATCTACACGATTAAATGGTCACCGACTGGCCCAGGAACGCATAATCCGAATATGAATCTAACGTTGGCAAGCGCATCGTTTGACTCTACTGTTAGATTATGGGACGTGGAAAGGGGTGTTTGCATACACACGCTTACCAAACACACCGAGCCCGTCTACAGTGTAGCATTCAGTCCAGATGGAAAGTTTCTTGCTAGCGGTAGTTTCGATAAATGCGTTCATATATGGTCTACGCAAGTAAGTATCGTAGTTTATAATTTTTTTAATTCCTATAAAATAATGATGGTTGAAATTAAATTGATTATTTTTTCTTCGAACAGAGCGGACAGTTGGTACACAGTTACAAAGGTACAGGTGGTATCTTTGAAGTTTGCTGGAACAGTCGTGGTGACAAAGTTGGTGCGTCTGCATCTGATGGCAGTGTATTTGTTCTCGATCTTCGTAAATTATAATTATAATTACGTCCTAGAAAGTCTTATTCCTGATTCAGACAATTTTATTATAACTTTGCCTTAATCAAAGTATATTGTACGTTCAATTTTCCATTTTCTTATTATAGTAAGAAATTGAAATCGCAATTTGGAACAAAGGAATTTTCACACATGACAATACATATACAAAGATAAATAGTAGAATTATTCGCAAAATAATTTTGCTATATTTCTTTAAAATATGTATTTCACATTTTCTTTAATATTTATTCATGTTTTCTTTAAATTTTTAATAAGATTTTAATAATTTTATCATAACAATATTGGTAATTTAAGTTTAAACTGGGGCTCACTATTATACGTTCAAACGAAAATACGTTTACACGTGTAATTAGTATATCCGTTTATTAGAAACGTTTTCCCGAATATACGTGTAATTAACTATTATACGTTTAAACGAAAACACGTTTACACGTATAATTAGCTAATTAAACGTACTAATTAAACGTGTAAACGTTTACCTTCAAGTAAACGTTTTTTTTTGAAAGCGAATATAAACGGATAAACGTTTTACGTTTACACGTATCTTCGAAAAACAGAATAAAATTAGAGCCCTAGTTTAAACCAAGTTCTATAAACAAGCTTCCTTAAAATATTCGATTTTCAATCATTCCCCATGAACATTTATGTTGCTCCAATTTTCCCTTAAATACATATATGTTACTTATATATAAATTTTATAAGCACAAAAAATTTTTAACAAATTATAGGTTATGATATTTACTAAAATTGTGAAAAGTTTCAGTTTGAAAAATATTTTTTGTATACTTCTCACTAATATTTCATGACAAAAGATGCATGAAAAAAACTGTACATTAACAGTATTTTTGACCGTGACACAAACACTGTACAGCATATTTGACAAATTATATTTATAACGAAATGGATTGCTATCTTTATTCGTTAAAAGTGACTGAAATGTACTATCTGATCCTCCAGTTGTAATTATAATCACACACAATTAGAGTTATAACTGTGATAGTATTAAATATGTAAACAGTAACAATGAATAAAAGAAATGAACTTTTTTTTAAAGAAAGACCATGATTATGATTAAAAAAATGATATTGGTATTTATTTATTATTCACCATAACATATTTTTTATAATACGTAAGAATATAGGAAAATATGTCTATTGTTGGCTTTAAACGAGATTTGTTATATTATTATTAATTAATTATATAACTGAATGTTTTGTCAGTTACTACATCTTAAAATCGTGATTACGAAATGACAGCGAGCGATTCATACGCCAGAAAATTATATTTTATTTCATATATTTTTGATTTATTTATTTTGATTATATTTATACATTTTTGTAGATAAATAATTATCTCTATGGCTACACAAAATCTATGCAACTTACACATATACGTATTTTAATATATTTATTTTTTATTTTTTAGTGAAGTATGTGAAACTTAAAATCTTCGACAATAAAAAGGATTCTGAAATGTATATGTGAACTCATATGTTATGTACTTTCCTCAAAATACTTTTTATTGTTAATGACTCTAAGTTTTATGTAATGTAATCCATCCTAGAAAAACAATAAGTAAATATATTAAAATACTTACATATGTATAGAAATTATTGACCCAAGTTCTCCGATTTCCTATATTTTCTGAAATTACATTTAATAAAACGCTTTAAGGCAATTATAAGTGGAAATATTTTTGTGGTACGGTCAAATGGATATTAAATAATTATTTTAATAATGCATACACGTTTTATTTATCGCATGCTCCGCGAAACTTTCAATCTTATGCGTTCTATTAGACATTTTATTTTCAGACAATTGATAATCGCTGTTTTTGTACTTCTATAATGGCACAAGAATAAATAACTGCGAGTTGATACGAAACAATTATCTCAATCAACATTAATATTAAGAGGAAAACAAAAATAAGGTGTAAGTGGTGTAAAACTATATTCCTAAATTATAATATTTAGGATACAATCTTGTACTTTTATCAATGAAAACCTTATCGTGTATTATAATAGTCTTTCTTATATAATATTAACAGCATATCTGATCTCCGGACACTTTTACAAGTTTTTTTCGATTTCCTTACATTTGTGGATTAGTCTCTTTAGTGCATACTATACAGAAAATAGATTTCCCTCAGAATTGTAGACTGCAGGTACACACATATGAGTATTTCTCATCCGACGATCGACGCCGGTGTACGCGAGAAGCGATAACTATCAATACAACAAGGTATTTGTACATTTATAGTTGGCGAGAGAGTGAAATTGTAAGTGCAACCGACTCGTGTATTCGTTACATCGTCTTCTAGGAATATCGATAAAAGCGCAGTGGAGACGCGAGAATTAAAATACACGCTACAGGATCAGATGTCAGGTATTCTCTGCGAAAAGCAAAAGATATATTTTAAATGAGATCACAATATGTAATACTGCTTCGTTACGCCTTTCTTCGTCTCCGAAGAGAATTGGATGCGGAAGAAGACGGAAGTAAAGCTTTACGTAAAGCTTTACGTAAAGCTCAGATCTTTGTACGTTTCTTTGGAACGTTATGCTCGCCAGTCGAATCTGTCGTGCATTGAATCAATCGCACCTCCGAACGATGCACAATCTCGATTCCCATTTCTGCCAGCTTCCGTGACACAGGGTTGTTACATTGATTTATTACCTAACTAAAATAAATAAACACTAAAATTAACGGAGAATTGAAAAAGAGAGTCAATACTGTACGAAACGTTTCAGTTTCTCGATTCATTAGAGAGAGAGAGAGAGAGAGAGAGAGAGAGAGAGAGAGAGAGAGAGAGAGAGAGATAGCAGCAGGCTCGCATTTGTTGTCGATTGTAAAATTCAGCAATTTTTAACATTCATATTACCAGCCATGGCTGGCGAAATTCGGACTATGTGCTAAACGAGGATAGGCAAGCGGAAGAAAGACAGTCGACAAAATAACTTAATGGATGACGATTGATTAAAAGTCGCATATAGTAAAGCTAAGATATATCGGTTCTTCTGGAGTTCTTCGCATGCCAAGGCGCGATTACAGCAGGCGAAGCTCATTAGCCTGTACCTGAAAAATCAAAATTATTACTGTATTAATGTACAATTTTAATTAAATAAGAAGTAAGAATTCTCTTAAAACACACACACAATCAAAATAGCTAATATAAAGAAAGCAATTAAGAGTCAAGCGGAAATCGATGTACTCAAAAAAATGTTCTGGTTGTACAAAAAATACAAGCAAAATGAAATCCAGTCATAAATTAGAATTCTAGTTATCGATTGAAATATCTCGACCAGAATGTTTGATTGTGTCTAATTTATACCTTTCTGGCTGAATCTAAGAATTCCAATTAATGTAACAAAACTTTTTCCAGTTTGTGTAAGATTAATTAAATGTTTCTTTGCTTCAAATATTTTCTTCAAAGTTACGATTGCAACGACGAGAATCGAAATGAATTGCATAATCGAAATTATTTAACGCGAATTGCTGTTCTAAAATAAATCTCTTACAGGCTTCTACAATAGTCGATTATTCTTCTCACACTCGTCTATGTAATGGCTTATTGTAAAAAGCCCATAAGATAAAAGAAAATGTATTCTCTCACCGTTCGATCGTCTTGCGATTCGCGGAACAAGGGATTGTTCTCTTCGGTCCATTCGTTCCTGTCGGATGCTGCGGACCGTCCGTTATTCTTCATGCTGGATCTCACGATTCTATCGGCGTTCGATACCGATCTCTTGCCGATACTCTCGAGGAAACGACGATTTTCATCAACCTGCCGTTGATCTTGTAATGCCTTTCTGCGAGCCAGCTCCAATAGGACTCTCTGCCTCAACACGTCCAAATTATTTACGATCGACAGAGATCCAATTCTCTTGGTGCGCATCACGTCTGATCCAAGATCGTTCTCCGAATTCAGCATCTCGTCCTATTCAACGTGACGAACATTGTCGCATTAATCCTTATTATACTGACGGAAGGAAGAACGTGAACATTCTACCGATGAATAGATCATTCGTAAATAGATCATCTATTTTTCGTTATCAAAATAATTAAGTTATAATTATCGCATGAGAAAACATGTTTTTATTTTATGCGTTAATTATGAATTTATAGTGATCTCATCATAGATTTTGTTAGCATTTCTTTGAAAATATATTATTTGAATCGATATAAACACATATTTTGAAAAAGGAAATTTTTAAAACCATGTATGAGTCATTTTACGAACATTCCGTCTTGTTGCGTGATTGCGTGAACACCAACTATCCGCGACTAACACTATCAGCTATTCCATTACATTATATTGTAGTTGGCTAATAGCCGCTGACAAGTTTGTGCGTTCTAATCTTATCAACCATACGTTGCTTAAAGCAATGACTAATCAAATTTATTGCAAGACCGGATATTTTATGGATTTAACCCTCTCAATCCTGACCTTTTTTCTGTTGAATTTCATATAAAATTTCGAAAAAATTAATTTACTAGACAGTAACGTTTATGATGAACTTTATGATGAATTATATAAATATATGTATAGATATGATTAAAATTAAATTTAAATAATTTTTGAAAAAATTTATACATTATGTATACAGTGCGTATCATATTTGAAAGCATTAAGACACTTAACGTTAACCTTTGGCATTAAATGCCTTGATAATTAATTTGACAACTAAAGTTCTGTAACGATGGGGTCACTTTGAATTGTGATAAAGAATGGATTCAAGCGAGGTAACACCTTCGTGAATACGCAGGTATTAATGTGTAATTCGAAATTTATGTGCTTCTGCGTAGCTACACTTTACTGTACGACATCTTTCCGTGATGTTCAGGGATGTTGCAGGTACTTTTATTTTACGTTTTTTACGTCCCGCTTTATGTTTCCTCAGTTCTTATGGAGATTTTACGGTCGTATATTCTATTATATGTTTCCGCAACGATTCCTTCAAATCGGTGTTCTTCTTTTTCTTTTTATCACGTCAAACTCACAGATCGGTTTACACAATTGTCACAGCAATTGTAAATTTACACGCTGCATAGTGACAGCTGAAAATGCGATCCCTCGAGCGAATGCTCGCCAAAGTACTTTTACTTCACCTTTTACTGCACAATGCATCGAACCAGAAAATGCATATTTACAGAGACGAAGAGCGAATAATGCATGTACATGAATAGTAAAGATACCTGCCATCACCATCAGGTCGTCTTTTATGCAGCGTGCCTTGGAGGGAACAAAAAATTCTGGAATGCATGCTGCAAATTCTTTTACCTATCACTTTTGTAATATTTCAAAGTAGGGAGTGAACCAAGCATTTTGTCAAAGAATACTACGTATATTTATTCACAAAAATATTCTTGAAAATTTCTGGTATTAATGTAAAGAAAAACGGCGATTCTGAAAAATTGTTTTCGACTATTGTTTTCTCTTAAAATGTCAAACACGTGAGGATAAATGAAAGAATTGTGTTATATATACGAAAATAGCTAAGTAACATACAGTTTGTCCATGAAAAAAGATAATTTCTTCTGTTATCGCAAGATTGCATTATCGCGTATATACATAATTTTTTTATGACGCAGATAGCTTTCTCGTAGAAATGAAATTTCTCATAGAAGATGATTTTGAAGAACACAGATTTATTTTTGTAGATACGAAAAATATTACGACATATTTTTCTAATAAGAAATATCTACAATCACGAAACTATTGTAATTGCTCGGATAATTGCGCCATTATATCGATGATTTCTTCAGACTTGTTTGGATATAAAATTTATAATGTATACATGTATTTACATGCACACAATAATAGTATTTAAACTCGGTTCCACAAATATAAGATTAACTTTAATCTCAATTTAATTTACTATCTATCTTTTTCTAATTTTAAAGTTAATCTTACATTTCACGTTGGAAAGTCTAAAATTTTTGTCTTTTTTTGAGTACGTGATAGATTCATAAAGTGAGAAGAAAATTTCTCATTTTATCCAGCTCGTAGTTTTCTTTATCAAACTTACAGAAACTCAAAAGACACAATGATCTTTCGAAAGTAAAAATTTGTAGCTTTAAAGCCTTTTTTTTTTTAATTTAAATTTCGTTCATTTTAAACAAAGTTACAGCTACTTGAATTCTAAAGTTTATAGCGCTACGAACTTTTGTTCCAACCCAATATTTCGGCATTATATGTTTTTATTGTTCAATACTAAGAATAAATGTATCCGGTAGTTTGAATTTTTATCGGAGCAAAGAATATACGTGAAAGCTATAAATAAAGGAACGCTTTAGATCCTTGCATGTCGATCTATCTGCTTCATAAGACGGTAGTCGCAGAGCTGCACGGGCAATAATAAGTAGGGATGCAAGTAAGACGACGTGGGACCTCCCATGTGCAGAGAAACCAAGGAGAGACGTTTCCATTCATGACGCGCT
>NW_017257230.1:746958-814776 GCF_001594055.1 Mycetomoellerius zeteki | reverse complement strand
CCAAACCGCGAGACTCGTCTCTCGTGCGCCAGCATCCCGTTGCCATCTCATTACATCGTGCGCGTTACATTCCGTTGCGCGTAAGTGTGCGTCATCTGCGCGGATACCGGTCGATCGTAATACATGCTTAACAATTCAAAATGCAAAGCGCTCGTAAACTAAGCGATCCGATGAGACACGTGTCGACGTTTGTTGTCTGATACAATGGTATTCGTATATTTGAAATACGTTATTCTGTTACGCGACGAACGCGATTTCCGCGCGGCGTCTCATGACGCTTAGAACTTATCGACAGATTATTAATAATGCCCTCTTATCGCGACGTATCTTTTTTTCTTCCACTTATAGAATAAAAATGAATGAATATGATATGGGCATTAAACATTGATTGTTTTTATCATGCTCTGAACAAAAGCGTGATGAATAATTTGAAAGACTTATTGCTTTCATTAATTGCAAAATTCCTACACTGAAAAAAAAGATTGGCTGCTGCAGCAAATTAGATGGTAAAATATGTTAATCTATCGAAATCCTATACTGGCATTGCAGATAGGCTAACGCAACCAAAAATTGGCTGCTGCAGCCAATTAAAAATGCTATGCCATATTTTACCATCTAATTTGCTGCAGCAGCCAATCTTTTTTTCAGTGTAGCATTTAATCTAAACAAGAAAAAATAATAAAGCATTTTTTCTTATTCGTGTATATATTTTATCAATTTAAGATGTTTATGTTTCTGTTGTTTTGGTACTTCTCAATTTGCCATTGTAGTAGGTATAAAATACGTAGAGGGATATAATTTTCATTATAAGATTAAAGTTTTTTTTTAGATATTGCTTTATGTTTTGCTTTCACAACATTTCTATATATATATTTGCGTATTATTTTATTCGAGAAAGAACGTACCTCCAATTCTGGTATTCTTTGATCGATCAACAGGAAAATTTTGGGATGCTCGTCTGACACGTCCCTTCTTTCGTACGACGACAAAGGAGCGGAACTTGTGAGTCCGATTATCGTCGTCGACGCCAAAATACCAAGCAGTATCATCGTGCAGGAAGAATGTAAATTACTAACGTTCATCTGAAACACATCATTGAAACGCTTGCAGGTGATAACAAATCGGACTTTTGTCGAAAGAAATGCCTAAATATTACTTTCCCTATTTTCATAATAAATTCATAACATTCGTTCCTCTCGAATCAAATTGCATAATGACTTATATTTAAGCTGCACATTTTATCGCGTCGTGATAGACTTTTATCTCGAGTTTTTGCACCACGTTTACGTCGAGATAAGACTTTAAAGAAAAAGTTTGGTACAGACGAACAAATTGATTTTAAACGTAAAGTCAGTTTCATCATCTCCAGTTAATTTTATCGACTATTTATCCTTTTTTAATTTTTAGAATTCTAGAATTAAAAAAAGATAATGAATAAATTGAACCGAAATTAAAGTTAATTTTACATTGGTGCCTAATTATAAGAATTACCAGCTGTAAAGCTTAAAACTTCATATCATATTATTTTTCTTGATCATTTTCTGCACATTAAAACTTATTTGTGTAAAATATAATTTAATTACTAAATAATTAAGATAAACATGATCAGTTTTCAGTTTCGCGGGTGGCAATTTTAAAATTTATTCGCCTGATTAATTTTATCGTTAATCGAAGATAATAAGAGCGATTTATAAGCCATGTAATGAAACCAGGAAGAAAAGAAAATTGTGCGGGCAAATTTACGTCTTTTGCGTAACTTTCTTTTATTCTCTGTCTACCGATTCAAGAGCAAGTTCTTTTATTGGCTTTTGTTTTCTGTCATTCATCACGTGATGATTCATAAGAAGTTATAAGTATTCCGTACGACGACAGGTGAGAAGAATTACTTTCTGCACGAATTGCTTGCCGTATCAACATTCGGTCGTTCAGTTTAACAATAAGTCTCTCTTTGTCCCTCGATTCGCGTTAAAGCACACATCTCCAAGGAAGCTATCACCATGTTAAATTACAATTCTAATACGCAGACTTTTCTTACGAAGTATAAATATTTTCAAGTCGTATTGACGTGTCTGTAGTTTAAATTTTTCCAATCTCTACCTTTTATACTCTAATAAACAACATTTATTTAATATTTAAAAAAATAGAAAGAAAAACAAAAGTAAAGAAGAAATTAATTTTCTTAGCCACGATTTTGATACTTTCTTAGGGCAGGGCATTTTATAGTTAAAAGTATTTATATATTTTTTAGATATTTCTAGATAAGATAAATACATAAGGTACATTTTTATTACATAAATTAAAAATATTATATAAAAGAAATATTATTTCGGCTTTTCTTTTAGTTTATGGTTTTATGTAATCCTTTTCTTTTTTTAAGTTTTCGAGATAACAATAGTTTTCAAAAGGTATTATTCTTAACAATTACATGTATTTGAAGTTTATTTAATATTAACTATTTTTATTAAACAAATTGACGTACAAAATAATAAGTGTTTCTGTAAAACGTAGACGTTGTCGTCGTTGTCGTCGTTGTCGTCATCGTCCTGGTCCATTAACACCAAGGGGCTTAATTTGCCGCTCATAATTTAGGGCTGCCGTACTGCTTTTCAATTACATGCTGCGAGTCGACTGGCGACTCGATTCCACGTCGTGGTTTCAATCCCGTTCCCTCTATTACTGATTTTTCTTTCTAGTATTGTACTAGTGTCCAAGATTCGTCACGTGGAGTTTTAATTAATGTCTAGATAGAAATTGGTACAGTGATCAAAGAGGATTAGGTGTCTCGTTACTAAAACTGTTCGACAAGTACAAGCTGTGTGACTGTTCGTTAGGTAACTTGGACAATTAGTAGACAACGTAGACGTTAAAAGAGACTTATAGTATTGGGACTTACAAATCGGATTTACAGAATAAGTACAATACATTTAATCATCCTCAATTTCTTTTTTTTTAATTGGAGATTATTGAAGATTGTTCTCTCAAAAATTTTTATGCTACCTCAATATTTTTGTATTAAGAAAATATTGATTTTAAATTTGCAAAAAGAATAAGTAAAAAGGCAAGATAATCTTTTTTTAGAAAATAGAAAAATTGCGAAACTGGCAAATAACAACTGAAACTTTAAACTTATACATACAATCGTAATTGTTTCTTGTATTTTTTTTTATTACGGCTATTGTTATATTAGAGATTCTGTGATATACAAAGAAAGAACCAATCGGATAAAAAAATGATTTCTTTTTTTATGTAAATAATAAAAATTCTTACAGTATAGAAATAGTAAAATGCCTAAATTAAAGAAATACATTTGTCTTCGCTGACAATACAATTTAATTATACAATCTGAAAAGAAGAAATATTTCGTATTATAATTTAAGCTAAATGTTAAACAGTTAATTATGTAGAATACCAAATGATGACATTTTTTATTCATTATGTAACAATTACAATTCGTTATTTTAAGAATTGTTAATGAAACGTATAATGCAAATGCATAATACATAATTATTTAATCAATATGCAAGTAACGATTGATTAAAATATCAATGTACAATATATTAATTGATAAATATTAATTGCGACACCGAGATATCTTACATTAAAATTTTCAACAAACTTTATAATTATATTAATAAATATTAATTATAATACCGAAACATATTCCAATGATAAATGTACTAATAATAATTTTCAACTATTTAATTAATAAGAATACTTAAGAAAAAATCAGTGTTATCAGTTTCCTTTCACCACAATTATTTTGATTAGCTTCACAAAATGTCTGCAACTGTTTTGAGATATTTCAGTAGAAGAAGCCTTATCAAATCAGACTACAACGACAGACTGGCAACGATAATTAGCAAGTCCGATTCCATTCGCATAACGCACAATCTTTACTTTGATACAATGATCGCTGAAATCTGATTTTGCAAAGCATTGTAATGAATCGCGAATATTTCTCGGGTTGTTTTCTGATATGCAAATGATGCTGTAAATTCGAGGAGATTGTACGAGCGTAGTAGAGTTCTCGCGATAATTTGATGCACAAATGTGAATCAAATTACGTCCTCATTATCTGCATGACGGTGTTCATCAGTCTGTAATTTATGTAAATGTCCACTGATTAAATGAATGAACGTGCCTGCAATAACATATCATTTAGGCAATATAGATTGGCACTCGATATTTCGAATTCTTTACACTTACGCTTTTCCTCAAATGCCCAAATTTAGTTTCTATTAGTTTCGAACGTTACTGACTCCATAAGATGCCCAGCAGCGGAATTCTATAACTCGTTATGCAATCGTTATGTGCTCATAACGACAGTTGTGCAGATATTCTATGTAAAAAAAGCTATGCGCAACTGTCATTATGAACTCATAACGACTGCATAACGAGTTACAGAATACAGGCCCAGAATTTATACCGAATGCCATTTAGAATTTGTGATATGCTACAGGACACTATTCAGTAATTTTGAGTAGAATCTCCGTATATCTCCAAATGAAATTGAACGATAATTCTGGTATGTGGATGGAGTTTCTCTTTTATAGACTACATACAACATGTTTGGAATTTAAATATCAAAACTTCGGAAGCGTATATAAGGAGATCGATAAACTAAGGAAAAAACGTTTTTGTTTCGTTTTGGAGAAGATCGCAAAAAAGACAAAACGTTATAGCTGCTTCTTGCACTGCCTCTGAAGTATTAATAGAGAGAGTCGCTGAAATTATACACGAAAACAATAAATCAACTCAAGAGAATCGATAAACAATAAAAAAATCTCAAGATTCGTCAATCAACTCGAGAGAACAATTGAGAAATTAAATCGAGGCTGCAGTGCACCAAATATCATCAGATCAGTGTTTGGCTGCAACACGAGCTGTTCGTACTAAATGCAATGCTTGCATTGCTGCAAGAGATCAACATTTTGAATAATATTTACATTAAGCAAGTGAATAAATACAATGTGAATAAGTAATGAGAAAGAAATAAATACAAAAATGAAAACTATGTTTTGTCTTTTTTTATGATTTTCTCCAAAACGAAGCAAAAATGAGCATATAGGACTTTTTTTCTTAGTTTATCGATCCCCTACACGCTCCCGAAGGTTTGATATTTAAATTCCAAACACCCTGTATGTGTATTATAGTCTATATTTATTTGTTAATGTTTTCGATTATTACTCTTATTCTTATTCATTCGATTTCTTTTAACGTAATTATTCTCATTGATGATTTATAGTTAAATAAAGATTTATAATATTCTATACATCTTTTAGATAAAGATAAATGCAAATTTAATTGTGAAACAATTTGCACTGAATTGCACTAATTGTATATAAATAGCATTCACATTTGGCGAATTTATAAGGCAGGAGTCCTGAACATCCCACGCAAATGAAGGGTTAAATGAAGATTTATGTTAATAATAATAATAATTAATGACATATATACATTTGCCTTTTATATGTCAATTATCATTTGATTTTGAAATATAATCTTATGTCAAAACTGGCAATGTAATCTCGTCTAATTAATTATTAAATTAATGAACCATTTAATATTATAAACATTGAAATACATATATAAAATAACCGAAAATATGAATATGTATTTATTCTGTGCGTACATATATATTGATCTATTTATTTATTAAAAGTAACACTTTTGTTCCGAAAATTGTTGAGAGCGAAAGAATATTTCTACATGTAAAGTCTTATTTATCTTAGCCTATCTTCTTAGTTCCTCTAACTTCTTTCAACTTGACCGCTGATCGTAAACTTACTTCCCTACATACCTATATAAAGTTCATAAATCTTTTCTTCTTGTTTTTTTAACTCTTAGTCTAAACTAACGAGATATTGGACGATTGAACGTGCGATTTTATTTTTCGCACATTACATTGAAAAATATATTAAATTATGATAAATATTTGTAAATTTGATATCATTATTTTTAATCAAATGGCCGATTTTTTCCTTTTTATGTTTTGCAAAGAATATCTGTTTATATTCACAATTTTTTATTATAAAACTTCCATCATGATTTGTATACTTAGCTTTTCAACGAAATCTCGCTTATCGATTATATTATTACAGGACTGTGTTATTATCTTTTACTTTTCACAGAAATATGCAATATTTCTGTGAAAACGCATTTTGTATACATCGAATTTTTCTTGCTATTATTGCGCATTCACTGAAAACGAACGTTATCAATAGTAAAAAGTAGAACGAGTAATTTTATGATCCGACATATGAGCGCGTCATTTCAAAAGTTATTGTTTCCACAATTACGATTCTTACGATTACATTTCCTAAACAAAAAATATAAAGAAAAAGCAATTTAAAACACGTATTAAATAATTCAAGTGATAAATTAAAAATCTATTTAGATATCTGACAAATTTTTGCCAAAAGCGAAAACTATAAAATATCTTTAGAGTTATTTGAGAGTTAGTGTATTAAAATTGTATTGTATGAATCATTTATGACTTTATGATAAGCAATGAATATAGTAATGAATCATTTAATAGTAATGAATCATATAATAACTTACATTGAGTTACAATTAACATCTCATCTCTGCTTTGAAATCTTTGAATCATCTGAGCGCACTCTCTCAACCTTATCTCGATAAGAAAAGCCTGATTTATACAATGCTTTTTTTACTTACTAACTAACGTGCTACAGGTAAACTATTAACTAAAAAATATAATTCTATAAATTATATTTATATAAATCGTATTAAAAAATATAATTTTAGCTGCTAATTTTCTTCAAGAAAATATAATTTATGGAATTACATTTTTTTAGCTATAATAGTTTTCGAGTTCGCTAACACACTAGTTGCTAGTAAAAAAGCATCGTGTAAATCGAGTCTAAACTACAACATCAATCTCGTCAATGGTCTGCATATTATTCTTTCTAGTTTGTTTATCAAACATAAAAGAAGTAGAGAGGGAGCTATCTGATCCTTTTTTTTCGGCACTCTTCAATCTTCCCCGACGAAATGTAATAGTATCAGTAAACATGGGCGAGATGAAATAATTAGTTTACATTGATACGTATACATACATATAACTCAATCGTGTCTGACATATGTATGTTGAGAGAATATAATCTCGGACGGAACATCGCTTTTCCTTGAGACAACATAACGTCGTCATAATAAAAAAATGCGGTTTATCAAGTGATCGATTTTCATAAATCACTAATGAAATTCTGCTCTCATGAACAGTAATTCGAAACTTGAAAATCTTTAACTTTAAAATTCGATACGACCATATCAATTTTAAATTTTGCATTTAAATTTACCGATGTTTTCAAATATTTGCAATTTACGTGATATCTGAACTTTCGGAATTTTGATATTGGATACGCTATTTATGGAACGACAATGTTTAGTTTCGAAACACGAGAGCAATGTTTCGGCTCCTCCACAGGGGAGCGAGAGATTTTAACTTGCCGACGACATAACTTTCGATATAAGCGTTAATGTCAGACGGCTAATCGGTCAAAAAGAAGACCCTACATAGTCAATAATACTGTCAGTATCAACAAATACAAGCGGAATTCCGCACGGAAAGAACGATTTTGCTGAAGTACTGGATACAGATCTGAAAATAATATTTTCTATCTAAAGGCTATCAAAACAATAAGAATCTCAAGCATGATGAGCAATGCTACGCTAAATGTCACACGTCAAATTTATTTATAATTTAGGAAGAATAACAGATATTGAAGAATTACAATATTAATATAAACATTATTAATATAAACTAATATAAACATGATATAAACATGATAATATTAATTTAACATGACAAAGATATTATGAAAACAAAGAAAATTGAGGAGCAACGTTTTGTAAAATAATATTGCGAGGATTTCAACACCATGAAATGAAATAATCTCGCGAAATTCTGGTACTAGCTGCTACGCCATTTTGCCATTTGAGAAATATATCTTCGTAAGAGATGAAAATAAATGTTTATAATATATAACTGTCATCCTGCATGAACATTATTATTGCAGTGCATTGTAGTAAAAGCTGCGAATGTCTATGTATATTACGAAATATTTTAATATATCTATTTCTCAAGCGCTAAAATTGTTTTTAGGAAAAATCAAGAAAAAATATTAGGATTTAAAATTAACAAAATATTTGCAAGAAGATGTTTTACATAATAAAGACGTCTGTATATTTTTTTCTTCAATTGCAGCAAAAGTACATACATAATAACGAGCTTCAGTCGAGGGAAGGAATTAAAATGTAAATCAAGGGAAAAAGAATAGGCTGCGAAGTCGTTTAATGTAGCGTGACATTCTAAAAAATGGCAGTCTCTTGTTCAAATGTCGCCGGTTTTGTTCAAGTGTCGACGGAACATTATATTCAATAATCGCACGATGTGTCATTTGCTACCTAATGTTCTCGCATGTGTTGTTGCATGTGGACGACTTATTTAAAAATTGCTGACTTCTTTCATGAAACGTATAATGTAAGAGATGCACCGTATCATAGGACAAATTACATTTTCCCAGTATTTAATACTTTAATCTTTTTAAATAAATCAACCATCTCTCATTTTGTTTGAAAAATTGTTTACAAAGTGTTCTTCTTTCTTTTACAGCCATTATGATATAAAACAATTACATCAAAGTGAAAAAATATAAATTTTAAGAAATAAAAGGAACTATTTTTTGAATATATTGTGTAAGAAGAATTATGTTAAAATAATGTTTTTTGCAATAAAACAATAAATATGTGTATAAAATTATTAATGTAACCTGTGCTATCTTAATAAGAATAATTAAATATTAAAAGATTATTAGCAACTTCCTACAGTTTATTAAAATTTAAATAATATTTATTAAAATATCATTACACAATGTTTCTATTTAATATTAAAGCATGTGATGTTTTAACATTGTAATAATTCATTTAATCATTATTATTATCTTTGCAAAACAGTTGCATCATCAGCTGCGACGCGTTTTCATTCGCATTCGTTAAAGATCCATTCAGAAAAGTAGTCGGTAATCTCTTACACGAAGGACCGTTCGTTCATTCATTACTTTGCTGATTACACGCGGTGCCGCCGTGGTTTAATTCCGGAGTATCGCTTTAATGCACAGTGATGCGTTCACTACTACGGCGATCGCACGTGACCAAAATTTAATTTAACTGCTACCTTTGAGACAGGCGAATAATTTCTCATTTCGCTCCCTATTCTCTCATCTCCGTTTATTCTGTCGCATAATGACGCACACTCTCGTAGAGGTATAGTTTAACTGATTCAAGGATAAGAAATTTCTATGGACCATGAAAATCCTTCTAATTTCCTCGTATAATAATATTCCGGAATTTTTTTATTTTGCATTTTTTGAATGAGTTTCAAAATTAATATTTTTAAACATATCGTTATTGTACCTAATCCCTATTACGTTAAATTGTGATGAAAATAAAAATCGGATGAGTCGAATGTAATGGGAGAGTAATAAAAGCGTAAACGAAGCTTCTAGGAGACGAAAATTGAAACGAAATGTAAAAGAAACGTAAATGCCTCTTTTTTACATTTCGTTGTTTCAATTTTCGCTTCCTGGAAGCTTCGTTTATGCTTCTATTACTTTTAGCTCCGATTTTTATTTTTATCAGGGAATATATAACCGTATGCGGAGGAGTTTATGAAAATTCAGTGCGCGAAGGAGAAAGTTTCCACATCGTCGCGGAAAAGTCTTTAAACCGGCCTGACAGATTTCAACAAAAACTTTTTCCACTACATCTGAGATATCAGATCTGAATTAATGAGTTTCCTTTCTTCAGTTTATCAAGTTTGACCGTTTAGTGCTTTTGTTTCCTATTTGTTGTGTATTCAAACTACAGTCTTAAAAGATACTTTATTTAGTATTAATAAGATAAACAGCAAAATGTGAAGTAGCTAATTAATTGTGAGAATTAATTCGGTTTTTAAACGCTTTTCATCACAACTGTATCCCAACATTTTGTCGGAAAAGAGCGGTCTGTAAATGTTAACAGAGTTAGTACAAAGCGTGGTTTATGTTAACATTATTTGCGGACGGATGAATTAAAGATCAAAGGTTGTTGCATGATGGGTCCACTGTTACATATTTCGAGGGCCACAAGAGGATCCTGAGAAACAAAAGCATTTTCCAGTATTTTTACAAAATACAGCGTGCGCTTTTGGTAAGGATAAACGTTGTTTTAACTATAGTCACGAAAACATTCGAAGGTAAAAAGTTCTTTGACAAATCGATAAATTAAAGTGATTTTAAAGTGGTTAGATTTTTCTTTTAAAAATTTTTCAGTAAAAGATTTATATATAGAATTAAAATAACATTTATTATATAAATTGATTTTGTAAAGCATTAACTAAAAGATAATGAGAGACTAATATATTTAAACATAAAATAAAATAAATCTATAAAATATGAAAAATGCTTTATTATAGAAAATATAACATATTATATTAAACGTAGCATTGAATATTTGTTCAATGATAACAACGAAAATTGTTGCTTAAAATTGGCTCGCACAAAGCCGCATATTAGTCTCTCATTATCTTTTATACAATACGTTTAGAGAACAATTTACATAATAAATATTATTTTAGGTTTATCTTAAATCTTTTACTGTAACATTTTTGAAGGAAAAATTTAGCAACTTTAGAATCAGTTTAATTTATTGATTTGTCAGAGAATTTTTCTTATATTGTTGCGTGGCTTTATGTCCTAAGTGTTCCTACGACTTCGCGCAATAAATTTTATTTTATTTTTTTATGAATTCATAAATCAATCGTCAGCGGTATTTCAGCGCGGATAGCCTTTTATTTCGCTCACACATTCATTGAATTCACCTAAAAGAAACTCTAAAAAGTCATAGCGAGTAATGCATTTTCCCAATGCATTTTTCTTGTGAAAGACACATTTGCTTGCAAGATATTATGAAAAAATCTAGCAACTTTATTCTAGTAGCTTTCTGTAGAAATTCTAATGTTGAATCGTAGACCTAATAAGAATAGACTGTATATTTCTATGAAGTTGTCACTCTTGGTTTAGAAAGAGGGAGCTTGAAGATAATCGACTCTTTCTCTCTCTCTCTCTCTCTCTCTCTCTCCTTTCTCCAAAGCAGTTAAAAAGAATAGAAGAGAAATATTAATAAAATTAAAGAAAAATGCTAATATGCTATATATATATATATGTTCAATTCTTTCTAAAGTCCGCGGCACATGATGCATGTTTTTTTTACTTGATTGCTTTTAATCGAATACTAAAAATTATGCGTTCTGTGTAGTACAATTCTAGTAGTTTATTAGAACACAAGCAATCCAGCAAGAAAACATACATCGTATGCCGCTGATTTAAAGGAGTACTAAAAGTTAAGATCCAGAAATATGCAGTTTATATCTATTCGTCTACGTCTATAAAAAAAAAATAAAATGTCAATCGAGCGGAAACACAATCGAGATGCAAATTCATGCAGGATCAACGATCGAGTTTAAATCGAAGGGAAGATAAATCCCTTGTGTTTCAAATTATTTTGATACACAAACCGCGTCAAATTGCTCCCGTTTTACTACATCGAAGTCTACTAATTAGTATGAGATAAAATAAAGTGATCATACAAAATACTGAACGTGTATGCTTATGTGAGAGCTATAACTACTCATCAGTAAATAATAAGAGACTATAGAAACTGTGCACGATATACTTAATAGCTTTCGGATAAATTTTACTTTAACAGAATTTATAAGCAAGCTTAGTTGCAGGAAAATTTATTATCTCGGGAATCATTAAGATGACATCCGATTAAATTTTCACTTAAGATTCTAAATTGACGGGAGACTCGACAAAATGAAGAAAACATGGAGAATTTGAAATATACTCAACATTTCTGTCGTGTCTTCGCTATACGCTTCCTTTATTATGCGATCAAGTAAATGGAGAACAAAGAGAGACTATTGTGACGCGATGCTGAGAAGGCATGAGATTAATTTATTATAACTATACCAGAATATTTTAATAGAAATCGAAAAAAAAATAATAAAGAAAAGCATAAATTCTTTAGCTTTTTGCTATATTTGGAATACAAATTTTCCTATAAAAGGATAAAATATAGAAAACAGAGGATATCGATATTGAAAAAAATTTGAATTTTGTTTCTTAATCTTATGATACGTTTGTATCTCGAATACGTTTGTATCTCGAATCAGAAATTGATTTATCCTAACCGCAATTAAAGGTCATAAAGTCGTTTCCTAGCTGTGCCTTCAGTTCGAAATCTCATGATCGTTTCGATATCGATTATCTGTTAACAACATTGCGCGCAAACACTACACGCATGTATGTACACTTCATCCCCCGTAACGCCGAATGATTCTCCTCGTAAAATGATAAGGAAAAGCTTGGAGCACTATGATCGTGACGTGTATAACGTTATGGTTTGATTTGCGATTATACGACGACGATATTTTACGCATTTTCTTGCAACAAGCGATAAACCTTTATCATCCGCTTTAATATGAGCAAAGTAACTTCTCTTGTAAGCGATGGAAGAGAGAATTTACAGCTTGTCTTGTAAAAGGCGTAGGACACGTAAAAATAAATTCACGTTCTGCACTATGCGTTGGTACTTTTATGAGCATTCTTAAGTATTATTTAAATGTTCTAATGGCAAAAACATAAAATGCATTTTGCTAATTTATCACAATTTATACGAAGCTGTTTGAAACTGAGTCAGAAGGTTGACTTTTAGGTACATCTTGCATTTTTGAAGATTGCGAGGAATACTCACAGTTTTTTCATTAGTCTTTCGACATCTAAAATAAATATATATCTGAGATAGAAATTATTAATTCAAATTACACACAGAAGAAAATCATTATATAAATATACTTTAATTATATTCTAAAATATCATTTAATTTACAACCAGATAAAATTTTTTAATTTATTATTTGCTAAATCTGTGAAGTTTCACGATTTTTTACCGGTGCGTTTACTTAAATTAGTTTTGCAAAAATTTATTAACAAATAAAACTGAATTTAATTAAATTTATTAATTAAACAAATAAAATAATTAATAAAATTCAGAAAAGTTTGTAGCAGGAAATTGATATATAGAGGAGAAGGTGGTATTATGGCATTCCAGTTACATTTTACACAATAACTTTGTTAATAATCAATATTTAAAACTTGACAATTACATTCGTTAAAATATTGTTGAATCGATTCTGGATTCAAAGTTACGAAATATTTATTATTTAGGATACTATTAATAAAAATGTGGCGACATTGCATAATGACTCGAAGAAAAAAATAAGTGGTAATGTGGCCTTTCATAAAAATAGCCATAAAATATTAGTTTTGTTTAGAAAACAGTATTTGATTACAAAATTAACAAAGAAAGTAAAACATTTTAAAATGTATGCAAATGAATGTGTATATATTCACATAACTTTTGCATATAAGCTGCTCAGTACTAAAAATTTCAGTACTAAAAATAGTACACGTAATATAAACTATAGATTAACCGTAGAGCTATACAATCGATTATCAATTAATTATTTCGATATGAAAACCTCAAAAAAGAGGTCGTGAGTCAATCTCATAGAGGGCCACATTAGCAAAATGACATGCTATTGTTTAAATTTGCATAACTTAAAATATATACAGTCGAATAAAATGTTAAATAGCAAATAACACTCAAAAATACATATATTCATGTGATAATACGCTCAAGTTTAAGAAAAACGAGGAAGTAGGTGTAATTAAATGCTAAAGTGTACCTCAGAAACGTTTCAAAATACTTGAAAGTAAAATTTTAATAAGCGTTATAATAAGTGCGTTATAATAAGCGCTAATTATTGAGTATTGGTAATATTAGCGTCATGATGTAACGGCGAGCTACTGAACTAATAATTCCATAAGTAATCATTAGGATTCGCTATAGCGGAAATATTAAGGGAGGCTACATTGGCCATAGCACCTTCTTCTCTATATATTAAAATATTAAATCAATTATTAAAAAGATTATAACTTGTTAAGATTAGACCTATTTTAAAATTCAGGATGATTTATTTAGAAATTCTCAGCGAGAATTGCGCGTTCGGAATAGGAAGTGAAATTCTGGGTAATGTCGATACTAATTCATAGGCATCTTCGGCACGTGTGTTACACTATTATTAGGTCATTAACCAGCGTCCAGTGGACGATAGGATGCTCTAAGATCATTATCTAATTGACGTAACTAACTCAATCTTCGAATAGTAACGATTCAACGACGGCGCCAGCGAAAAGATAAGCTATACACATTAAATGAAAAATCGAATTAAACTCGTTGTATATCGTCGCTTTAGCTATATCGTTGATTAACATTAAGCAAGTTTTGTAAAAAGCACTTTTTAAAATATGATCGCGGATTAATCAAAAAGTGCGTTAAACCATTTATGTATATAATATTTATTAAAAAAAAAATTAAATACAGTATTGTGTATTAACTTTTTATTTAACATTTAGTTAATTTTATTTTATTAAAATTTGAATTTGAAAAAAGTTTGATTTTATTAAATTTTTATTTTATTTTATTAAAATTTTTTTATTAAATTTTTTATCTTATTAAATTCGAATTTTAATGAAATAATGATACAATATATTTCAGAGGTCATTATACTTTCTTGCATAATGTTATTATGTTTTGCAATTTATACATTTCGCAATTGTCACATAAATATCTTTCGATAGGGATACGCCAAGTATCCGTGGAAAATCATCTTTCTTTCAAGAAATATGCGTTTATTATTCGCAAACAAATCAATCTAATACTGTACGATCGTACCTTACACACTTTCACCAGTAATGTTTCCAGTGCGAGCCGGTATTGAACTTGTCATTATCGTCGTGATGACTGCGACTGCGAAAGTTTACAAGCAGAGAGGAGTGACCATCGCGCGACAGTCGTGGCGCGGCATAAACGTCAAAGATAGCGCGATTTCAGCTCTTCGGCGCCGGTTACGCAGATAAAGGCTGAAGCCAAGCGCCAACTTTAGCTGTGGCGACAGCCTTCGGGTGTAATTGCTTCTAATTTTACACACTTTTATCATTTATCGTCGCCGCAGATTCTTTTTCTGTCCTCCGCTGGCGCTACGCATCCGCCATCGGTCGCCCCCGGAACGCCGCGTGTTCGATTCGTATTTGCGATAAATAGCACGTGGTACCCATTGTATGCCGTTCTAATTACATATCGGCGAGACTGAAATCGGGGGCTCGCTGGACCGTGTAAAAATCATCCGGCAAACGCGACATTTTTGCGAAGATAACCGCCAATTGTAAACGGTCAATTGCGAAAGCTTGGCTCTGTAAAATGGAACGCGCGCGTAAACGCCCTTTTACCCTTATTTGTACAAAGCGCGCACGCTTTGAAAAATCTCGATAGAGATATTGGAACAGATATTGTTTACGTTTGAAATTAAAACACAATTGCTAGCGAAGCTATTTCATCATTATAAATAATAGCTAATTCGATTAGGCACACTTTGATCAATGTACGTTAAGGATGTATCAGGTGTACATAGTGTGTAAAAAAATTATATGTAAAATTGTAACAATTGTAGTAGTGGGTAATTTTGAGACCCACTATTAAAGATGTATAATTACATACTTTTTTTTACAGTGTATGACCTCTGCAAGTAACTGGAATTGGAAATTTATACTTTCTATATAAAAATGTATGAATTATATGAAACAGTTCAAAAGATCAATATTTCTATTTAACAATACAATTGTATAGATTAAATAAAAATTTTTTCTCATTCTATCTTAATTATTTTTGGAGCACATCTACTTCTTACTGAAATAATTTTTAATTCAGGTTCTAAATCGATTTTTGTGTTATACATACTTTTTAAAAAAGGTAAAAAAGGGTATTAAGAATATACATGCTTCTTGAATAAAACCTAAGTGTCCAACCCAATTAATAATAGTTTTAATTCTTCTTTAAGGATATTCTTCTCTGGGTTTTAATTTTTCATTTGATACATTAGTTGTTTTCGAGGAGTAATAATTTTGGACAGAGAATTAAAACTGCCATTATTTGGATTGGAATAAGATCTCGAATCTTCATAACTCGCGGTCTCGCATAAAGGAACACGGTAGTGTCGCTGCGCTTGGCTTACTATTAGCGCCGAGAGACTACCGTGTCTCCTGATAATATAGAAAAATCTGTAATTTTTTATAATATTTTCATTTTGTAAAAATTACCTCTAATACATTCTTAAAACCATTGTACAAGTTAACGTAAAGATGCGTGTTTAATATAAATTTAGAAACGGGTTAAACCGTGAAATTCTTAATAAACCTTATTGTGCTATTAATATGTATTTTATAATTTGAAATATTTACGTTTTACTTTTACACTTATAGCTTTTTCTCTTCGCTGTGCTATCGTCCATTAGTGCAACACTCAGATAGTGCACCTTGTTTCCATGGCTGGTGATAAGCGAATTCGGTGTACCGTGTTTCCGTGGCTACAGTGCAAATTTTATGCACGAAGTGGGATTTTGTTACATCGTCTCAAAGGGACGGTGCAGAGCCAGTATGACATTTAAAATTTGAAAATGGAAATCAAGCGGAAACAAGGTTTTAGTTTTAGCATAATAATTAAGTAGTGTACACCATGGTGTGCACCACTCTAGTGCAGTGTAGCTGAGTGTAGCGCTTACCACAACTAGTGCGGTGCGAGGTTACACCCAATGTATCCCAAGAGAAAATGCTATTAGATTAAATCAGTGTACAATTTAATGTGTATCAGTGCAGCGCACTATTGCGTCCAATCGAATTCGCTATAAGAGAGTTTACAGAGTTTTGCACAAAAATACTAATATGCCCTGAAATGCAAAACGAACGTAATCTGTAATAAAAACAAAAGATTATTCGTATGCAATGTAGCGTGTGCTTTATTCTTTCAGTTAAAAAAAATTATTCTGCTTTCAACTAATAGTATCGGTGATTTCGCTTTTTTATCAGTATACGTAAACACGAAACACGCGTAACACGAAAATTTAATACCATGACAATAATAGATTTTCCATGAAAAAAATCCGATAGTAGAATTTCTTCATAGTATATACAATAGTTTCGAAATTTCACGTACTTTCGCGGAGCACATCGGTCGCTTTGTCTTAAAAAAAATGATTTTGTTATTTTTCGAAGTTCGTGATGATAACGCAGAACTGAAACTCCGAATCCGCAGTTTTGTTTACGGACGATTAGACTTGTGGATTCATTGACGAAAATTAGGTCAACGCTTTTAGATATTCATAAATATGCGCGATTAAGCTAAATATACATACTCTCCAAATTTTTTAAAGTGGAATTTTACTTTAAAATAGGGATGCGGGATTTCCATTAATAAATTGATTTCTGAATCGATTTTTAATCAGGTTGATCGAATTCAAGCCACTAATCGAGACTTAATTGATTTGTTGGAAATCAATTATGTACGATCATAAAATATATATAATTTTTAATATGAATAATAATTTTTTAATATGGTATTATAAATTCAACAAAAGCAATAATACAATTAAAACACGATTCTGATTTAATTACCTCTCACTAAAGTAATTTTAATTTAAAAATTTAGATTTAGTAACATTCGTAGTTATTAACTACTGACTCAAAATATAGTATATAAACGTGATTGAATTCGATTTCATAGCAATTATCGAAGTGTCAACTGGTATAAAATCGGATTTAATAAGCATTTATACATTTTGTTCGTCTAGAAAACAAGATACAAATAATACGCTATAAAAATTTATAGTATGTGTAATGTTAATGTCGTGAACTATTCATTTTTAATTACTACACGTTTCGGAACGCAGTGAAAATGTATCTAAATCGTTGTCTTCTGATGAAAATGAATGTATTTGTAATGTGTTGAAGAAATTGAAGATCGATCTTTTATCAAATAAATTGATTTACTTTAAAATCAGGCCTCGAACGAATTTAAAAATTAATTTGGGGGGACAAAAAGATCAATCTTTTAGTAAATCAAATCGAAATCTCACATCCCTATTCTAAAGAGTGAAAATTGAGCCATGATTTTTATAAAAGAATAACAATTTTCAATCCTTAAAAGTGAGATTTTATTCTTCAGAATGAGATTTATTTTAAAAGTTTTAAAGAGTAAAGAAGTAAATGAATATTCTATATAACGCTTTTTATATCTTGTGAAAAATTTTACTTATCTCATCGGAAAATGTAATCTACGCATTTACCATGTTATATTACCATTAATAATTCTGATTACATTCATTCTTTGCACGCACACACTCGGATTACGTGAATCATGTTTGCTGCGGGCTCCTCGTAATGCATCTAGAAAATCAGTTTAGCCGATTGCATCGTGGATAATCTGTGCGGTTATTAACCATAATAATAATCGTGGTGGTTATGTTCCCCTCTGAGTTCACGCTCTCATATTATAAAGCGGTTAACTATTCCATATTAAATTCTATATTAAATTCAACTCTATTTTCCGTCTTTTGTTTTCACCTAATGGTAAACGAAATTTCAAATTTTTTGTACTAATTAAAAAGAGTACATTAAATAATCTCTCCAATTACTGCACTTGACTCGCATTCGCCCTATACATTTCTTTTTATTTTTGAAATTATAGAGAGGCCAATACATATATTATTATTATTTGAAATTTCAGATGTTTTCTTTATATTTTTATTATCTTTCGACTGACACTGTAATATGATTTGCTGTTCTAATAAGAAAAAGTGTGGAGAAATACTTCTTTTAATTTTGGATACGTTGTAAAACAACACAACATATTTCCTTGCAAGATTATTCATTTTTGAAATTTTAATTATTTCATTTAACTTGATTCAATTATATTTACAATGAAAATTCTATATCTGAGATAAATTTATTTAAACACATAGATGTATTATTCCAACATCTAACTTTGATCGTAAACGCTCTCTTATTTACAATTAGTTGATATATAACAGTCTTGTTTCTAACTTATTACTGCTTACAATAAGAGTTTAAATTTGAAGTTAAAAATCAGTCATTTTATAACGATTTATAACAATTATATATAATAAACGATTCATATTTAATTAATTGAAGTTTAATATGCTTTTAAATTTTGTCGTGTAAAATAGCGCTGCTCTTTATCGAGAGAAAAGTATATATGGTATTTTTATTATAATGGAATATTTAATTTTACCTTTATCACCAATTGCGGATATATTGCAAATTGCAGCGATTTTTCTTACAATTATATTTAATATAACGTCCTATGGAAGATGAACAGAAAGGCGTTGGCGGATAGTGGGAGGAAAGATCACATGAAAGAAATCATTGAAATTACAACTAGAATCGTCGTATACGCGTATACGATAGAGGATAGCAAACTAATCTTCGCATTCATGAGATGATTCTCGCAAATGTAGGACGACGAGAACGTCATACCTCGAGCAAAAGCGTTGCAGAGTTTGTTTTGAATTTCATTATGCGATCAATTCGATGCAATATCATCTGCGAGAATGGCGAAATTTTAGATTATAGCTTTATTCCCTAACCGGAATATATTATATTGTTTGAGTGTTTCAGATCTCTTTAAAACAAATGCTGCACTGAAAAAAAAGATTGATTGCTGCAGCAAATTAGATGGTAAAATATGGCATAGCATTTTTAATTGGCTGCAGCATCCAATCGAAATCCTATACTGACATTGCGAATAGGCTAACGCAACCCAAAATTGGCTGCTGCAACCAAAAATTGGCTATGCCATATTTTATCATCTAATTTGCTGCAGCAGTCAATCTTTTCTTTCAGTGTGAATCTATAATAAGCTAAAATTAATCTTAACTCTAGTCTGCCACATATGAATCAGATTGACGTAAGCAAAAGATTTACATGCGTCCATTTTTTTATCATTTAAAAATTTATTTTACAAATAACGATTAAGGCAAATGTACACTTTGATTATTTTTTATATATTCAAAATAATAATATTTGTACACTGGATAAGCTCATTTATTAATATTTAAAATTTGAAAAATATTTTCTAAATTTAAAATATTTTCTAACTTTTTACACTCTGTAAATTTAAATATATTTTATTAATATGATTTTTTTAATAAACAACTTTTTAAATATAAAATTTTTATATATACATAAATATTATTTTCTTCCACGAAAAATTTTACCAAAAAAAAGTTACGGTACAGTTTTATAAAACTTAGAAAACAATAAAATTATTTCAATACGGTACATATAATAAACGATTATCGTAAAATGTTTATTTTATAACGGCTTATTATAGTTTATTTTCCACATTTTGCGAGACTTAAAATAATCTCGTAGACATAAAAGATTCCAATAATAGTCGATTTCAATAGAGCATATTACAGAAAATTCGGTGGAAAACATGGGGTAAACTATAGGAGTCAAGACGGGGGCGAGAACGATATATCGAGACCTGTCAAAGTCGGTCACGTTGTTGACACGGAACAATCGCGGTGTTCCACGTATGATTACTCGAGAGGTTTGTGCGAGGCTGCCTATATCGTTCATACATGATAGAGAAGATCGATCGTTTAACACGCTCGAAACTTTCAACAAGAACATTCCGCCAGATTATCCTCTATCGGATGCCGCCGATCAAGATTCCGCAAAAAAATTCGATTAATACCATAGAGAGGATTATTTAGAGATTATAGTTATCCGGCAATATTCACTACACTGCAAGCTGCAAAGTTGCATGGCCAAAATAGCCAAGTAAATTTAGAAAATACTAACAAAACTTACAGTTTGTTATGTCATTTGGATCAAATGTTTAATCAGCCTTGATAACTAAAAAAAATTGTATCTAGAAGAATTTTAAAAGTGCAGTGTAAGTTACATTATAATAATTACATATTTAATATAACAAAACAGACAGACGATTAATGTACAGTAAATAAAATCATCTGTTTTCATAACATTTCGATATATCGAGAGAAATCTTTTTTGTTATATTGAAATATAAGTAAAAAAATGTTACATTATTAGATAATGAAATAATAAATGTAGAATTAGAATATAAATTGTAAATAAATATTAATTTTAAGGAATAATAAATATAATAATTGATGTGTGCGGAGATAAATTAAATATATTAAAAAGGCTATTTACAATTTTATTATATTAACTCAATTTTTATTAATTATAAGCATAAAATTTCACATATTCTTCAGTAATGAAAGTTCGAGTCTGTTCACTTATCGAACAAATTAAATATCGTTTACTAACGCTGTAATAATTTTGTCATATTGAAAAAGATTATATAAAACCCGCAATATTTACAGTCGTAAATTTTACTGGGAGTAAACTTTCTCAGTTTACCGGCATCGTCAAACTGTCAAAAAGTTCGAATAATAAAGAAAGAAAGCGCAATTCTTATAAATCTCAAATTTTTCTTCCGCGGCTATTATTATCTAGTGAAAAAGAAACTTCTATATGTATCTATAGCGAGCACCATTGCTTCTGTAAATAATTTTTATTCTGTGTGTAATTAAAAATCAATTATTATAATTTATAAATAATTTTACTTATTCAAACAGTATCAAGTATCAAGCTCGTGATGGTGTCCACATTAATAAACAACACGACCAATTTAAACGAGCAAAATTTAGATCTCAGAATGTAATTATAATGTTTATTTATTATGAAGATTCGATATATACAAACCAAACGTTTCGAATTTCACTGAACCTATTTTAATTTCACCAATCCTATTTTTATCTTCAGTGATATCCTATTTCTATCTTCAGTGATATCCTATTCAGTGAAAGCCTATTTAATAACTTTGATAAGATTGAATAACTTAAATACTGTCCTTCTCCTTATTTTAAAGGGGATTACCGAATTAATATAACAATTAAAAGTCGGATAAGTCTCTCTTCTTATCCCTTTAATTGTTCCTTTTATATTATCCTTTTATCTTTTATACTATTTACATAAAAAAAAACGTATTTGACTCTTGCTACATTAATCTTTTTTAAAATAAGGAGAAGGAGAATATTTAAAATCATTCAACCTATGATTCAAGTATAACTGAAGGTACAACGGACTTTGATATCATTGAAGCAGAGTCAATAAAATCCATTTATATATGTTAAATTTTCATATTAAGTAAACATTACAGTTACATTGTAAGATCAAAATTCTGCTCGTTTAATTTGTCTTTATTATGTTTATTAACAATTTTATTTATATTTCTCCCTTCGATTTATAACGCGTAATAACTTGGATCTGATTGTTGTGAAACGTGACTGGTTACTGACAGATTGATATTATATGGTATGCCACTCAGTGTTGGGATTTAAAATATCAGCCAAGTTTCAAAAGATTGCTCAATTCTGTGTCATAAGCGGAATCACTTGTAGTGAAAAACAAATAAAGATAAATCTCTATTTGTACATTCAGCGCGCGATTTATGGCTCAGTATTCGCATGTTGAATGAAAAACGCGGATTTTAAATACCTTAGAAAGAAGCTTTCTAAGCAGATGAAACTTTTATGAATACAAGCCGAATTCTAAAAGCCGGATTGAAATATAAGTATAAAAAGTATTATTAGATAGTGAATAATAAATGTAGAATTAGAACATAAATTGTACATAAATATTTATTTTAAGGAATAATAAATAATTGATGTATAGAGAGAAATTAAATATTATATTAAACAGGTCTATTCGCAATTTTATTGTATTAAATTTCAATTGTCATTAATTATAAACATAAAACTGCAAATGGCTGAACAAAACAAGACATATGAAATCCCAGAATTCGAGATAAATCATAAAGCACAATATATAATAATCCAACGTATATACGATATATCTTGTAGGACGTTCTATCTGTCGGTTTGGTAATTAATTTGGTTCCCTTTTAGATTCCAAATCAAAGAAAAGGACAAATTTTAGTGGTATACACCTGTTTCATCACTTAATCTATCTTACGAAATTGTAGAGATCTATCAAATCTCGTTTATTAAACTGCAATTGCGGTACAACCTGTGACAGCGTGATAATGATTCATCAGCAATCTGTTAAATTTAGCCTCCGAATAGAATCTCCTACACCTGTTAAATTCACAAGTTATATCCAATTTGAGTTTACAGAGAGAATTTTTTCTTAGAGTTTATCCTGAAAATATAATAGCTTTGGGACAATATTGTATTTCGAAGAATTTTATGTAAATTTCTCTCATTCATTAATAAAACTACAATAAAATATAAAATAAGTTTAATTCATTTTACTGAAGCACATGGTAAAAATCTTTAAAATATTATGTTATACCACAACTACCATATTTTCAGGGTAAATTTTAAGAGACAATTCTGTCCGTGTTTCTATTGATAGTCATTATTACCCAAATATGTCGTTAATTTGACTAAAGTAATAGAGTTGAAAGGTTTACCTCAAGAAAATTGATTAAATTTGACTTGAGTTTAATTTATTATTTGATTTATACATTTTGACACAGATGGAAGTTAAAAATAACAAAATATTATTTAATTCAAGGGATTGAAATATTATTGCCTTTTTAATAAATATCTAAAGGTATAATTGCAATTTATCTCATTTTACAACGTCCGGTCGAATAAATTATTATTATTCGTTATTATTGTTAATAATTATTTTTAATAGTTGAATTGTTTATATGTAATTATTATAATAATACACGAGAGTAATAGTTAGTTTATTATTTATCAATCATTATCTGTGATTACATTATACATACATTTTCCTATGTGCAACATTTTTCTATAACACACACACAATCAAATAAAAAATAAGATTTTAATAATGTCCTTAAATATTAAAATTTTACAATCTACCTTTATCTACCTTTAATTGATTATAATTTGCAGATGTATCAACTTGTTATTGACGCGGAAAAATATTGACGAAACACTTCACTTATTTGGATATGCAAAAAACACAATTTTTTGAAAAGAGAAAACATTTTTCGAAATACTTGCAAAATACTGGCTATTTTCATGTTATATTAGTCTATTTTGATGGGTGAGTTTAGATCGGGAGACTTTACATAAGCTATAAGAGGATTAAATCGGTTTATCCAGTCGAATAAATGACGCTATTAGTTCTGCAACTGAAAAAGAAAAAGTGAACGAAAAGAAAAATGGAATTAGAAACGGAGAAATTATATGTCGAAATAGATAAATAAAATAAATCATTTTAAGAAGATGAAACAGGGATAGTAGATACGAATTTATTTGCTTCATTTCTCACGGATTCGATGTTTAATCCGATAGACGTAGAATCGCACATCGGATTATCGTACAAAAGCGCTCTTATAGCGCAATTATTATAATATCATATTAATTGGTAATATCATCCACTGATGTCGATATTAATTAATTATAAGCGCGCGTTCTTTCCCTCGGAATAAAATTGTGTACTTTTAGTAATACTTATTAATAATGTTTGTATTAAAAATAGTATTAATAATATCGTGTTTATACAATGCTCGCACATGTGTGCGCCCGCGCGCTTTCTGTGAAACTATATAGAAAGTGTAATTGAAGTGAGGCTGACGGTGCGATGACGAGCAGGACATTTGCGATAGTGAATATAACAGCTCGGCAGGGACTATTCTGTATTCGTTTCCGGATTATGTTCTCGATTTCACCGATAAATCCAAATTAAAACACGCGATGAGTGACGTGTGAATTGTCGTCTAAATATTTCTGACTGCCGTTAACATATCGGTAAAGTGTAAAGGTTGAATTTGCACAATAAGTGGTGACGGGATTTATCGGATTATCCATTATCGATCGGTCCAAATAAATTTTATTATTTATACCGCTCGGTAATACGATTGGTCCATCGATCATGACGTAAAGAGATGCAAATAAACAATTTTATTAAACAAATAAAGATTGATCACTTCCGTTAATAAAGCATAAAACAAAGATATAATGAAAATGCATGTTGCTCTTTTTTAATTAGAAAGATATTTTTTAATCCGAATGTTTTGTTTTATTTAAAATTTAATAAAAAAAAAGTGACGAAACTAATGCACCAATCTAATAGCACTTCTTAAATCGCAGATCACTAGCAGAATAACAGACTTATCTCTGGATAGCGGACCAATCGATTGTTAAAACTGTTCCCGAAGTGTCAATTTACAATTTCTTTAATGTCATTAAATGCAACGAGTTGCTTATCTGCAAAGATAAGAAATAACATGTCAGACGTCCCAAGTAGTTTCCACTATCGCTCGTCAAGCGAGATCACTTCATTTGACCGTGAATCGGCAGAATGCAGATTGTCGTAATACCGGAGTCGGATGTCATAATACACGCCGAAAATAAAAAAATCATCAAACATAAAAATGGGCAAACTATTTTGGAGGAAAATAGTTGGGCCAGTTCTAAATTTTCCCGGAAGCGCGCCATCTTCAATATCATTGAAGAGAAAAATTAAGAAAACATCTTAAGTACACTTACTTGTTGAATTCACAGAGCTTCCGTAGGAGATGGGTAAAATCTCTCGAGTGGAGGTCTCTTTCCCCGCGACTATCCGCCGAGAGGGCGAAAGACGCGCGAAGAGAGAAGTTCCTCTTCTTGCGGAAGAAACGTGGAGACGCGAAGAGCGATCTCGCCGACGACTTCCGAAAAAAGTCGTCGACGATTACGTCGACGTGGGGACCGTTTGAACCGAACTGGCTGGGAAGAATTAAAAGTCCAAGGTAGTGGTCGGCGACAACGCCGTGGATGATGATACCTGGACGGGCGCTTTAACAGGTGGCACGCGCGACAGAGTTCCTCACGGTCCAGAGTGCTAACGACGTGTGACGTCGACGCCACAGTGCGAGAGGGCTTTTATAGCCGGTCGGTGCCGCGGCCGACCCGACTCGATCCGTCTCCACTCGACTCGGCGCGACCTTCCTGCCTCCTGCCTGCCCAGAGACTCTTGGCCCTATCAACTGATTTGTCATTACGTCTTTCACTCCCTGCAGGTCCACCACCGCAGTCTCCCTTCGCGCCTCTAATTCACCTCTCGTTGGAGGATTCGTAAAGTAGACGTCATTTATCGCACGCTCGTTCCTAGACTTCGCGCCTGTTACTTGATTCTTTTGTAAAATTATAAGGGAGTGAATGAAACGTCCTTTAAATAGAATATAGAAAACCTTTTAACCTTGTTTCACATATTGCTTTAATCTAAGAGAGACATTTTTTTAATTCTATATTATTATTTTCGGAAATGTTTTATTAGAAAAATTTTTATTGGAAGGAAAATTTTAATTATTGTATATAAAATATTATTTACATGTTATTAATATGTAAATAGTTGTTTTAATAACAATAATAATTAAATACGTATACATATTTTAACATACATAGCAATTTTTTTCTTCTTTTTGCAGACAAAACATTAATTTAAAAACATTAATATGTGATGGAATAATTTAAGAAATTGATCTATCCACTTAACAAAAGGCAAATCATGTGATTAATATAGCTTAAACAAATAAATATATATTTATATGAAAAAAGAATATTACAGAACATATTTTACGCATAATAATTTGTATTTATATTTATACTATTTATATTAATGGTCTATTGTGTATTTATCACAAATCTGTTTTAATTAGAAAGAAAACGAGTTTTTGTCTCTACAATTAGCTTTCGCTCGTTTATTTCTTATAAATGCATATACATATTTTAATATACGTCTAGCAGTTTTCTCTCTCCTTTTTATAGATTTATCTATTACTTTTTTTTTAGGCATTTAGTGTACCAGATTATACGTAAGTTCTATCGTTTTCCTTGTATTTTATAAATACTTAAGTATCATTTGAAATGGAAATGGAATGTCAAATTAAGTTTGTTAATTTTGTTGTTACCTGGATAAGTATTAAAGATATCAATAACGTGAGAAGAAGTCAAACAGGATAAGGAATATGATAAGATCAGTGATGGGTAAGATACTCTTAAAATTTATCTAGATACAGATACAGTTACATGTACGAAAATTTATCTATTAATACAGATATAGATACACATATTAAAATGTATATAAAAAGTATAGATATCAGATACTTTAAAAGCATCTTCAGATACATTTCAGATACTCTTACATTAATTTTATTGTAATAATGGTAATGTGTAAAAAAATGTATTAGTTATTAAATGAATCATTTATTCATTTATTTTTGTTACATTTAGATAATTGAAAAAATTTATAATTATCCTAAAACGATTTAGAATAAGAATTATAAGACGATATATTCATCATTATTCATCATAGTTTTACAAACTAAAAATGCTTCAAACATTGTTTCCAGCTTTAACTATACATGCGTTAGAAATTCCACAATCTAAGATCACTGGTTGCGTTCAGCAGAAAAAGCAACTGTGTAACTGTAAAATTCTTTAATATGACTGATCTGCATTTAGATTCAGTGAGGAACTAAGGGAAAGACCAATCATGTTATAGAATTTTGCAACAGCAAAGCTGCTTTTTTTCTGCGGAATGGAATCAATCAACAATCATATACAAAATGGAATTGTGACTATGCTAAGGAAATGTATCTGAAAAATGTATTTAAAAATCAGTTGCTGTGTTTTTTTATCTAGATACAGATACAAATACTCGAATTTGAATGTACCTCAGATACAGATTAGATACTACCCAACACTGGATAAGATACATTCTTATGGATAAGATCTCTTCCTCTGGTTATTTTTACATTTGCCATTTAATATCCACGAGAAAATAGCCAGGTCGGGCAATAACTTGTTATAAAAATGTTTCTACTTCAAAGAATAAGCAATCACGCTATAAAGGAGCAGATTGAAACATATATATAGTATATAAATTATTGAAAAGGATGGAAAATTGCAAAGTATACACTGCGAATTACTTAAATTTATACGAGGCATACTTTTTATTATCTTTGCTGCAAAAAAATACCTAATTCTTTGAGTAGCACTCTTTCAATTTCCACAAACCTGTATAGATATTTTTAAAAATATTTGTGAACCTCCACGGTTCTTAATAAGTTATGTATTATAATAATGCATAATAAAATACAATTCGCAACTACTTGGGATGTACTTACCAAACGCGTTATGAATACATAATTTTCGCACCAACTGCGGAAGCTCACATATAGGTATATTATTGTATTGGATTTATTGTTGGAGCAACAAATATTACTATTTTATTTTATTTTAATTATAAATATTTATTAATGTTTATATAATGCATTGTATAAATAGTTGCTAGTGGCTATAATTATGAAAATGTAACATCTGCACAAGCGCGAAACTTTGGATAATGAAGTTAACCGGAATTATGCGAGGATTCGTTCTAGTCATAATTATATTCTGAATATGATAATGGAACACCCTACACTTGTTGCCGTTTATTACCCAACATTTTCCATATACAGGTAAATATATTAAATATCGAGGAATGCGCGAGTGTCTCGTACGTAATAAAATAATGTACAAATATGATGGTTCGTATAAAATATTGATGATATACTCTAATAGTATTTAAAGAAATATTAAGTTTGTTAAATGTTTCTTTGCAGATAAATAAAGAGAGAAATATAAAAGAATTTCCCCGATGACACTATGCATGACAACGATAGATAGTCTAAAAAATATTGTCCACTTTTTTTTAGATGTACCATCGAAGGAAGTATTTCAATTTGCAAAAACAGTACAGTTTGTTGGCAAATAATAATTTAAAATATGTTAATATTCAGATGTTTAAACGCTAAAATATAGAAAAGTACACACGAGCGTAGCTTTTTAAATAAATGTAATAAAATCTTAAATAAATATTTAGACAAGACGTAATAAAATATTATTATTATTATCGTGAAAATTAAATTTGGAAAAGTTCTTACTAAAAAGAACATTACGAAATTGATCAACAAGAATTAGAACTTGAATATATTATGTACACATACTAATACAAGTAAAGAACGAGATAAGAAGAGAATCTTATTTCAGTATACTACAATTTGCAAGCGTTAATTGACCGTTAATTCAATGAATACCAATGATAATAATCCAATGGTTCACTTACGTCATGTCATCGAATATATCGGCGAAACCGCTATTCGCCAGGCTATAGTGAAATTCCCCTAAAGTAATTAAACAGCCGCGTCATCGAAGTGCAACTTTATCGTGCCCATCGTCCTGCTCAACACCATTTCTGCCATTAACACTTCCATCGTCCTGGACCTCCTTCTAGAAGCTCTTGATGCTTTGGTACTCATCAACAACAATATACGTTTCTATGCTTTTGATATTGAATTATGAGATGATTCATTAAAAACCTAAATTTCCGCTTCAATTTCCTATATTTTCATATTAAAATCTTTGTTTAAGGTAAAAAAAGAGAGATAATTTTTTTATGACATATACAATCCGCTTTTCACACAGCTGAATAATTAATGGAAGATAATTTGTTATTAAAAAAAAAAAAAAATATTCCAAAAAGATTAATTTAATATTTTTTCTATTTTGTATAAAGAAATATAGATAATCGGATCTTATTAATCTACAAAATAGCCAACATATACGACAAATAATCAAAGAAGGGTGATTTCCGCATATTTGGAAGATACCCAATTCTTGCAGTGCAGTGGAGTAACTAGTCGACTAAACCGACATCTCATCACACTTCATCAAAGTCACCAGTATTATAAGAAAGATATAAATATTAGTACATACGCAAATTTTTAATAATATGTTAACTATTTTTGATTAATTTTGCAATGCAGATTCTCGTATAATAACTTGTACAACATTTACTACATTATCTTTAAAAAAATTCTAAAGAATTTCCTGTAATATACATATGAATTTAATTTTTGAAACCGCTAAATCTTTTTTAGAAATACAAAACGGAATTTCTTCCCGTTTGATGTATTTACATAGATGTAATTCAGAAACACGAGAATGAACTGAAAAGAACCAAAGAATCTGCAAAAAAAATAAAGAGATACTCAATTTAATTACAACGATCCACAGGAACATACCAGTACTCTATCTATATAAATTGCTTTACAAAAGAGAAATACGGGGAAACACAAAGCATATGATCAAGCAAAAGAGAATCACTCTCGCTTAGACAAAGAGATAAAAAATTACTATATTTTATTGTAATAATAAATTTTGTAACAATATTTTATTTCAATATTAATTGATAACACTAACGATAATTGGCAAAACAATCCATATATGGAAGGAAAAATATAAGAATAAAAAATGAATTGGCCAGAGAACTCATCAAAAGTCTGAGTGTTATTTCAATCGTCATTTTATTGAGACAACACTCGGAAACAGGTAGTGCATTCCAATTGAATGCGCAACTTACATGCACGTGTGTATCTGACGTTTGTATGCGAGCAGAAAAAGAGCGTAAAAAATTACGCTCGACATTTGCGACCTGAGAGTATGAGGCGAGTGTCAGATTAAAAGCGGAATTAATTAACTCACGTACAGTGTAATCCATTCGATGTATGTATATGGCACTCGTGTGCGCGCCTGTCGACACTTTATTCGCATCCTTGCCGCACTTGCTGTTACATTGGTGATAGCAGCGGACAAAGGAGATTGATCATCCGTTTCATTCGATTTCGCGGTGAAGCTGCGCGCGAGTTTCCTTTTATCGGATTACGAATGAAAAAAATGTCGTACGCGAACGGGACGCGGTCTACACACGACCAGTGATGTGCCTGTAATTGTATATGCTTTGTAACGTAATGTATCTTGGATGAATTTTAAATGAGAGATTTTGTCTAGAATTTGAAATTATCCCTTTGTGAAAATCTTCATTCTATTTTTAAAGAAATTTTATTGGAAACTTAATCATTATTTATTTTATTATTTATTGTCATTTAATGTCTAGGAAATTAATACTAAAATTCTAAACAAATATCAATACTCTCTCTCTCTAAATTGTTATATAAAAAAAAATATTCAGGAAATAGAATTCAGGGATAAATTAGAAAGCTAATATTCCTAGCGCTTTCTTAGATTTGGGACAGAAAAAGAATCATTCTTATAAATAAACGCGAATGGCACATATGCGTGTATCTTCGTTTTATTTTATTAAAATAAATAAAAATGTTGTATAAAAATTAATAATTATTTATTATGATCTCTTCTATGTCTCGCTAATTTAATAAAAAAATGTGAATTTTGCTTTTATGTGCCTCGCTTTTTTCACGAATTTAAATTTTATATCTGGATCTAATGGCTGACGGTGCGTTAATGTATCCTTACAAATATTGCAATAACATTTATGCGTGAAAGCACGTTATCAGCATTTCAACACATTTCGAGAGTCATGCATTCGGATATTCATGGTATTCGACTCAAAGCAGAAGCCGAACTCGGTAAACGCATAATGACAACGAAGCACAAATGGATCGATTCGATTAGACGCAATCAAATCGTCGATGAGAACTATTACGTTCACGTCTAACTGTCTCAACCACATTCTAGATGTTCCATGCGAGTAACCTTTTACTGAATTTTTCATTGAAAACATCTGTTGCAAAATATCACAATATTTCGAGCTTCTTCCAAATCAATATGAATCCTTTATTGAATTTAAGAATTTAAATAAAATCAAAATATAAATTGCAGCAAAATATTGTATTTTGTCAATGGAATATCTCCTATGATTCAAAATTCAAATCTGTATATTCATCTAATCTGTATATTATGTAAATAACAGTAAAGGTGCTTCCTTGTGCAGAAAAGCATTATCTCAACAGTTTCGATCAATGCGAAAAATTTAATTGAGAATTTATTGCAATATTTTATTTTATTCATATAAAATTATAAAATATTTTTTATTTTTATATAATTTAAATGTTAAAAATTTTTTTAAATATATAAAATACTTTATACAGTGTAATACATATATATTTTATATAATAATTTCAATAATCTTTAATTAGTGCTTCGTGTAAGTAATTTATAATTAATTACAAAAAACTGTTATACTTATTTTTATCATTACCATTTTTATTTATTACATAAAACATAAAGTTATTTTAAATGTTAAAATAATATATGAATCATTTTTGTATTTATGCTATTTTTCATTTTAATAGTGACCGAATTAATATCATCAAAGATAAATATTTCTTTATTAATCATACAGCAAATATATTTATTAATTCACATTTAATTAAAATCTTTAGTTGTAAAATATTGAAGTAATTTTAAAATCCATCAAATTTAGTATCTGATGAATTATGCACCAAATAATTATCTAATGCCAGTTATCTTCGATGTATTGCAAGTGACGTCTATTGTCGTTTGAAAGGGCGAGAGAAAACAAGAGATGTGTGTGAGGGATTGTATGTATTGTAAATATGTGTGTATTTGAAATTCACACGGGGCCGCTGACGACAAAACGTAGGAGTTAAATTACGTTTGCGATTTAACGCGATGACGATAATGTTAGACTCTGTTTTTCCAAGCGTGAAAACTAAATGTTTACGACGTTGTGTTGCTGAGATAGAGAATAGCGACCGCCTTCCGCGACATATAATAATATATTCGGCAGAAATTGTGACGATTGCTCGGTCGGCGCCCTCCGAAAGCGTGTAATATGGGTGTGAATGCGAAACAGACACGCACACACAGCGGGAGCGCGTTCTCCGTTTGTATAATTACAAATTACGAGCATGCTAATGTTGAATCTCGCAAGAATAGCGGAAGGAAATCGTTCTATCGCAGTGATGCGCATATTTTGCAATAGGGTCGTCCGGAAAAAGAATATAAAAGACATCTCTTTTATCTCTTCTATCGAGTTCAGCATACGTCAAGTACAGGTAGCGGCATTATTCGTATGTATAAATGGTAATTAATTACTTTATCTAATAAAAAGTTGTATATTTTAAAGGCAGAGACAAGCATTTCTTTTATTTTTATCTTGAGAATTGTATGTAGAGTCTCTGTCAAAGCACCATTCCTTCTTCGTGGCTTCATAATGAAAATTCATCTTACGATTATAGAATTCTATTTTTTGCAGATTTTTTTATACATATAAATTTTAGAGTTTTTCACATTTTCTATATAATTTTAAAACTTCTTAAAAGATTTCTTAAATTTATCGTATGAATTGGAATACTTTTCAGAAAGTGCTGAGAAAGTCTCTCTCTCTCTCTCTCTCTCTCTCTCTCTCTCTCTCTCTATTTTTTGCTAGAATTTTTTCTATATAAATTCTGCAATCTATTCTTATTACAATAATTCTTATTCTAATAAAATTTCTCTTTCTTTAATTTCCGAAGAGAGTTTATATAAAATCTGAAAAAGCTCAAGGGATATTTTTTTAAACTCTTTATAAATATAAAATATGGAAATGTTTTAAATATTATGTGAAATTATGAGAATGTTTCTCATCATGACTTCTACGAAACTTCCTCCGTTTTACCAAGTAGTATTTAGATCCATTAACTTTTGTTTACAACTATCAACTTACTCTGAAACTAACTTCAAATTTCTCTGAATCGTGACGCAATCAGACATAAAAAGAACGACAGGAAAAGATTACTTTCTTGTATCTGAAAAGGAGTTATTTCTTATTGAATTGTATATAATTCAATAAATCCAAAAATTATTACATGCATAGCTTTATAATTTACGCAGTCAAGAAACTAAGTTATTGTCAAATATAAAAGGATAAAAAAAGGGTTTGATTTCATGCTGTTATTACGTTGCACAGCAAACAGCAAAGTTAATTGCTCACAGCAAAAGAACTCTCAGTCGGAATTATGAAACGTCTATTTCCTTGAATATTGCAGTTATTCATTAGAGGAGAAGGAAAGGAAACGTGCGACTTTTTCGCGCCGAAAGACGTCAAATTGAAAGGCCAATCTTAAAAAAAGTATATGCGAGCGTGCAATTATGCACAATTGGTTGATTTGTACCAATCAATTTTTATTCGCGCGATATTGAATTGTGCATCAAATCGATATACTACGTAAAATCCTTCCCCAAAGCTGAATAATTACATAAGAAACTAAATTGGTGGCGGATAATAATAAACAGAATTCGATGAAACTCTACATTAAAGGGCCGGCGAAAGTGGACCCCGCGATATCAGCTCATGATTAATTATGTACAAGCATAAGATTTTCTTCGTCGATATAACTGAATTGCATTAATCTAATTAAAGTTACAGTGAATTGCAACTTTCTTAATTAGCATGACTATCGACTTAATATTTTATGACAATCGCCTTTTCTATCGTTCGATTTTGTATTATTTAATATCTGTAAATGATTTAATGACTTTCATAATATATGTTTAGAAAACTGTGAAGCATAAAACAATTTCAATGCTTCGAAGTGATGCTAAAGCATTTAATTCATGTATCTATCACACTGAATATTGTGAAAAATATCATAGAAATAAACATAATTTTTTTTCAATCAAACCACCAGACATTATCTATAACGATAACAAGCAAATATATGTATCTTCATTAATAAAAAAGTCATAGCATAGCAAAACAAAAGAAATTTTAGGTATGTCATACTAGGTATCCCAGGGTTAACATTAACGAAATAACACGGTGCTTAAAAAAGACCACCAAAAACTGGGCATCGTTATATATTTGATTACAGATTAACAAATGGCAGTAATACAAGGATATCTTATTATGTAATGTTTATACGCAATAATTAATTAGTTTGACATATCAAACCAGATAAGAATCTAACAATGTTTCAAATTTTAATATTTAATATGAATTACAAATCTATTCCATATTTAATTCAAAATCTGATCGATTCCAAGTTTTGTTCGTCTAGTAAAAAAATCACTTATTGTTTGGTAAAAACAAACTAAATATTATAGGAAAACACATGTTTTCTAAAACTGCTTTATTCGTTCCAAGAATCTCTGCAAAAATTAGCAGTCGCTTCAGCACTATAGTATGTATGAGTATTTAAAAATAAATTTGGCTGGTTAATTCCAGTTTATTTTATATGCAAAGTTATAGGCAGTGTTAAATTTGCCGTCAGTTTTTATATCCATCGCTTGAAACAAAAGTTTCAGACGGCAGTTTAGTTTATAATTTAAAGAATATATCTACTTTCTCGACTCACTGTTACCTAATTTTAGTTACTTTTATTGATTCCTATAGGTCGTCACTGTTTCTATTCAATATGTCATTAATTTAACTAAAAACAATAGAGTCAAACAGTTTAACTCAAGATATGTATTAATTTGACTCAAATTTAATTTATTATTTACTGCGTTCGTGAGGAATGTGCTATCAGCGCTATTGCGTCATTCTATTCTTATTTTACATCTAATAAACGATAAAATTATGTAATAGCGTTGATAACGTGCTCCTCGAGTGCAACCTAAGTGCATACTTTAATAATATTAATATGAATGCTGTTTACTTTGAAACTAAGCAATTCTACAACAGAAATGGGTTAATTAGACGTAGTTGTTTTTTTAACCACATGTTTTGAATTAAAATAATACATAATTTCAACACACTTGAAAATTCAAAATAACAAAATGTTATTTAACTTAAGGAATTGGTTCAAATTTGATCCTTTATTTAACAGTGTAGACTAAATCGTATTCGTATTGTCGTACCACGGCGGCATCCATCTAGACGGTGTTTTGGGCCTCCCCCGAGAGACCCCCGGTATCGGGACATCGAGACTTCTATCGGTACGTTTTCTGCGATCACTACTTCTACCTGATACGTTCTTCGAAGCGTTATCTAGAATTACAAACGGTTGATCATTCGCACGACGGTCCTGTCTGCTTCTACCAAAGCTAGGCGAATACGGCCTGGCGACGTTATCCCGAATTACTCGGTCAGTCGAAGGGCTGCGTACTCTTTCGGAAGACTGTCCAAGTCGACCGAATCCTCGCCGCTCGTTATCAACATCGCAAACGTGTAAACGATACGTTGGACTGGGAGATCGGGTCCTCGTGACGATCGTGCGATCCAGATCCAACTGCGTCGGTCTCGGCGCCGCTGCGGCTTGGGATAGCTTGGAGCTTCTGGAAATCCAATAAGAAAAGTTTTTACTGTACAAAGCAATTAAAGTGAAAAGTTTTCAAATTTAACGCTACTTCTTGAAATCTTAAATTTTTGTATATCTCCACTCAGAAAAAGGATATTATATTAACAACATCAATTAACAGTCTAATTAAAAATAATTTTGTTAATTTTTTAAAAGACAGTATTATTAATGAAATAAATAACATTTTATTAAAACAAAAGTATATTTGTTTTATTAATACTGTTGTATTAACAAGATTATTTTCAACTGGTTGCCAGTGATACTGTTTTTAATACATTTTTTATCCGTGCAAATTTCCATCTGAAGAAAATTCTTGACTTTGTCTCATAATTTACAACTCGTCTCGAGTCTCGACATTGAATCACGTTTACGACTCAAACTTTACAACTCTTTTTTTTTTCTCAGACGTAACCTTAATTTAAACGTACTTTCTACTAGCTGGTGGCGGTTTCCCAGTGACGTTCTCTTCATGGATCCGCGTGTCTAGTACGCAAAAAGCATCCTGTCCTTGCGCGATGGTTTTGTCTCCACCGCTCAACCAGTGATGTTCCTTCCTTGTAATTGGACTACGATCACCCCTGCCACGAGTAGTTCTAAGATCATCGCAACTTTGACGATCATATCTTGCGCAATAAACGTTTCTGTATTCCGGTTGAAGGTCAAGATTACCCTCCAACCGCAGATTAGCCGGCATCTTCAGCGTCTCGACTCTCGGTACGTATCCGTAGGGAACATACTGGGATCTCACCTCGCTAGTGGGCTCATACTCATACATACGACCTTCATGAGGAACCGGTTTGCCGTAACACACGCTACTACGACCAGAAGAAGACACCCCCGTTGGTCGCAGCATCGCCGGTGGTTTACGGTAGATAGGACGATCTCGGGGATAATTGAGATACTTGGAATGATACTCTGGATCCTGATCGATCTTTATAGAAAATTTAGAACGCGATGGCGAAGTCACCTTTGAGCCATCGGCGCGACCTATCTCAGTATCCGGTTTCGCAATCTTCGGTCGTTCACGTGGAAAATCCTAACAATTATATTCTATGAAATCTTAAATGATTCTACAATTGTCACGTCGACAGAAAACACATCGCAAAATTATAATTACATTACAAAATAAGAACTTTTCAGAGTAGATTCAAAATTCTTTCTGAATTGGAACAACATTAAAATTAAAACAGCGAAACTTGTATAACTTCAATTTCTTTCCATGTTATACTTTCAATTATAATGTATTCTTTAAAACTATGTCATGAGTTTTCAAAGATTATGTAAATTTCATCACTTAAAATTGTGATACTTTTCCTGTTTCCATGCAAACAATATGTCGTTTTTCCACAAAAATTAATATTTAGAATTGATTTCTTTTATCTCAAAAATGTTATCTTGACTTGTGTTCTTTTCTATCAACGCGGAGATATGTCTATTTTAATATATATTAAAATATATAGAGCTAAATAAATTAATTTTCAAGAAATACCTTATATGCATCACGATATTCGGGAACTTCGAGCGGCCGATTATTTAGATCTTCCAATTTCGACACCAACATTTTCATCTCCTCATCTTTCCTCCGCTCCTCTTCTTGACTTCTCATCCATTTCTCTTCTTCATTATTGTCTTTAACCCGTTCAGCCATTTCTTGTGCCTGTTTAACGCAAGGATGAGCGAAATTTTCGGTGCTCTCGGTGTTTTGATAAAAGTCTCCGCCAGCTTTTAAATGCATTTGAGGTTTCTGTGGCTGCGATTTATCTGTAATATGTACTCCAAAGGAAAAGGGATAACGACAAGAAAAGGGAATAATTCTAAAGTGATCAGACTAGAGATTGAAACTGAGATTGGATTGAAATTTAAATCAATTAAAAGAAAGAAAACTAATCTCAAGTTTAGTGAACTGTGCTTTGATTGGTTAAATTTTAATCTCAGTTTCCAGTCTAATCACGACTTGTATCAGATTACAGACTTAGGGTGGTATTCATAGTCAGAGCTTATATTTAAGACCATCTTAAGTTCAGCCTTAAGGTGTCATGAACCAATCAAAGGGCCGCATTAGCGTCTTAAGACATTACTTAAGACAGTCTTGAAATAAGAACCGATTACGAATACCGGCCTTAGCTTGAGATTGGATCGGAATTTGACAAAGTTCCTAAACTTGATCTAAACTTGATATTAGTTTTGTTTCTTCTGATTGGTTAAATTTCAATCCGATCTCTCTCTAATCTGATAAGCTTAAAGAGAGCTATTATATTTTACTGAACACATTTCAAACGGTAATATTTTTAATTCTAAATATAAACGGTAATAATTGATGTTCTCTAAAATTTTCCTTAGCTTATAGCTATGAAAATAATTTTTTAATTTAAATTATTTTTATATATTCTTTTAAACTAAATTATTTGTTATAAGTATTTGATACATCACGTTACTTTTAATTTAATGCTGTTACCTTTGACACTGTAGTCCCTAAACACATCGGTATATTCCGGCATGAAGTAAGTATCTCCCTCGAGTTTTAAGTTCGTGCTTCGCCTCAACAATTCTGGCCTTCGTGCCCCCACGAAAGGGATATATTTGTCCTGATTTTCCGTCGCTGTTTCTAACTCACCCTCCATCTTCAAGTGAGTGGGTACACGCATGAGTTCCGGTCGGCTAACGTTGAGCCACTCGATAAATTTCTCGCACTTTTCCGTCATGGTGTCCAAATCACCTTCCATTTTTAGGGATGTAGGTCGGCGTATGAGCTCAGCACGATGCTGACCCTCATAAGGTATGTACGCTGAATATGTTTCCGTATCGGTATAAAAATCACCGCTGCACTTCAAGCTGGTACCCCTTTTCGCAATGCAATAACGATGAGTTTATAAGATGACAACAAATTAGTTATTAAAATGCATTATATAATAGCAATGCAAAAAACTCCATTTTTTTACATGGCTTCAACTTTTTGATAATTTATATTAATATATGATTCTTACTTCTCTTTGAATCTCTGATTCTTCTTCTCTGAATCAGAAATTAATTTTAAAACTTTAAATTATTCAATGCGACATTACATTTGAAGATTTTATTTTAAATAAGATTTTTGTATATACTTTGCATAATTATAAAGAATTTAATTATTTGCTTTAATTGGTATATCAACGTAAGAAATAACTTATTACATATCTAGTCATTTATCTCTTGCGAAATAAAATACTTTGAAATATACACCCGTATTTTATTAAATGTCACAGAAACCCAACAAAGAATACAAGAAAGCAAAGAGTCGATTTCGTTGCCAATTTAGTTGCATGACAGTCAGTTTTATACTTCTTCGATTTGCGTAAACTCGCGTGTTTCGGAACAGTTCGATACGATGAGCTTACAGGATTCACGATGCAAAAGACATCTTCGTGAAATTAATTAAACGAATGAAAATTAGAATTGGATCAATGCACGTTATAATGTAATAATATTTTAACATTGTCTTTTCGTATTTTAAATTATTTATTGTCTTTTTAGTTTTAAGATTTATGTTTTAATAAAAATTATATTTTTTATTGATATATTATTATTAATATATCAATAAAATTATTATGTTATATTATTATGTTATGTTTCATTATTTGTAACTGTATATAAATATATATTTGTTAATTACATAACGCCATAAACAAATTTTACAATTATACTATTGCAATTTGTACTAGCAATAATTTAATTTTACCTTCTGAATGAAGGGCGTCTGAATGAACCGTCGAATTGACGGACTCCTGTCTCCATCACTTTGTTTCCATGAACCACTTGAGAGGAAACACTCTCATTTTTTCCAGATAAATCCTCGACTTCGGCTTCGTGTTCTTTAAGATCCATGCAATTCGAAGGTTGCGCATTTTCAGGAGTTCCATCTACGTGCAAATAATCTTCAGGCCAAAAATTTTCCTATTACATAAATTATTACATAAATTATTTATATACATATTACATAAATTATTTAAATATAAATTAGTATACGATTTTAATGTAATTAAAAATTATGTAATGTATGTTAAAAAAGATAGATTTACAAAAGCACAGTGTACAAAAATCTGCTTTTTTTATTGCTCACTCTGAAAGTAAAAAAATGTTTAATATAAATTCAAAAGTCAATATTTCTGATATAAAATATAATTTAATTAGCGGTAACGCAAGTAACTCTTTTGTGCTTATTTGATATAAATGTAATATAATTAATAATTGTGTGCAGTAAAACTCCGTTTATCCAAACATATTAAGGTACAAGACATTTCCGATAATAAAGGCCCACTAGCTCTCTCTCTCTCTTCTACCAGTATTTATTAGTTCCGATAATAGGACTTAACTTTCAGAAAACTGAAGTCGAGCACGTCGAGCTCCTATTATCCAAATTACGGCGTCGTACTTCGAATAATAAAAGCTCACGTATATGAGTTCGTAGATTTGAAACTGCACACGAACTTGTTCGAATAAATGGAGTGCAGATGAACAAAATTCTACTGTATATTGTTTTATGAAGATTTGTCTTTTAATCCATCATCATAATATAATTTAAAAATACGTTCTATTTCATTAAACGACTAAACAAATTAAAATATATCGAAAGGCTCTTTTTTTTCAAAGTGAAGTATGTATATATTTTATATGGATACCTTAGATAGCTCTTTAACATTTGCACCGAATGCGCGCCGATATTCAGAAGCTGAACACTGGACTATCGATTCTGGATAAGATTGCAGATTATCCTTCGGTTGATCCTGCACCCGTTTCCTTCGATAGCGAGCTAGCTCGTCGACCGTTAATTCTTCGAGGAATGGCCATCTTTCCTTGGTCTTGCTCTTACGTCCTTTGCCCTTGCCCTTACCATGCGCTACCTCGGAATCCGAGGACGACTTACCGACACCGCGAGTGGAGGACCTTTGCCTAATCGTAGTCGATCAGAAAGTGATACGTTTAACAGAATTTAAAGTTTACTGATTTTATTTTTATTAAATAATATATTCTATCTTATGATTTTGTTTAAAAAAATTATTTTTATTAAATAATATTTCATCTTATAATTTTGTTTGAAAAAAATAATTGTTCGCTAAGTTTTTTTTTCTAATTTTCAATATAAAACTTCGTTAATTTAGACCGTCGGCTTCACAAGTATTGCGGGCGAACAGGACAATTCGCGACATGATGTGGATAGACAGCCTGAGCTTACTGAAGATGACGAGGAACCAAAGTCGCGAATTAAGGATATAGAAGGGCGGGCCGGCAGGAGCGGCGAGGAGGCACAGGGAGGACGAGGAACAGGAAGAGAGTGGTACGATGGTACCGAACATGCCGTTACAACGACTCTCCCAGACGCGACGAATCGATCTGCAAAATGCGCGGAGAGCTTGAAAAATAAATCTCATCCTAGCTTAATGGCTCGTGCGCACGTCAGTTTTCGTGAATTTATGTCAAAGATAAACATGATATGCGTAAGATGTTTTCAAAATATCGTAGTTTTGACTATAATCATTGCCATGGCAAAGAAATTTTGAGAACTAGAGGAACTTGTCTTTTTTTTTAATAAGTTGTAATTGATTATCAAATATAGCTCTGAAGAGAACGATGCAATAAAGATAATCGAGAGAAATTAATATGATCTTTATAATTAATAAAGAAATTATTTATCAATCATAAGTAACATATCGAAATTTACTATTTCTATTTTATCTAGATTAAATTCCTTCCTATTTTATTTAAACTGGAGAAAAATTCAATCAAGTAAATATATATATTTATTATTAATCCTTCAATTCCCATGCTGATTTTCCAAACATAATTAGTTCCTAAACGGGGCGAGCGGTTGATTCTAAAAAATTATCTGTAAAATAGCATATTTATGACGTTATTGTTTATAATCTCACTGTTGCCAAATCCAAGCAGAACAAGTTATGATAAAGTCGAAATGACATTAAAATGAATCGGTAATGATTGAAAAATGACTTTTAATGATCATTTTGACATCATTTTGATATCATAATGACTTGTTGTTCTGCTTGGGAATATTTTGAATACGTAGCTAAAGTAAGGCAACTATACAGCGCGTAAAGAGCATGCAGAGATATTTTTCCCTTCCGCTTTAAACCCTTTCTCAATTAAATTTGATAAAGCGAATTGACAATCTGTTCGAATCTGACAGCTTGTTTTGGTGTCGTTTTACTCGGCATGAATTGTGTATACCGTATTCTTTTTTTTTTCTTTCTCGCACTTACAACTCGCGCGTTTCGTCGATTTACTCTCTGGTCGATTCGTAATACCGAGGTTTCGTTTTGCTCGACCCAATGGCCCCGATTTTAACGGACCCTACTCTATCCCCACACCGACTTTCTCCGCACGACAAATCTGTATTAGCGGCTAAATTAATGTCCGTACCACGTGGTCCTTGCACGCACCGGCCGACACGCGATTAAATGTACCGCCAGGTTCGTCGGCCGGTCAGTTATTCTACTGTCGCGATGCGTGATTCAATCTGAACGCATTTTACAGAGCCACCGTAGGTGGCTTGCACGCGAGCTTTCTTCATGGGAGGAATCCAGGCCGTGGCCATCAAAAGTCTCACCTATCTCGTCTCTTATCGCCATTGCTTTTTAAATTGGCTATAATTAAATACGCTAGCAAGAATAATTGAATATTTTATTTAGCGATATTTCAACCCTTGTCTGTGTTTTATTTATTACCCCTAGTCCTAAAATTCCGCAGCACCACGTTTACTTGATGGAACGCCTTTTTACCGCATTACTTTGTAAAATTAATGCAGTAAACGATATCTATCTCGTTTAAAGCTGTTAAATTGTCTAGGCGTGATCTAACGATCGGGGTAAATGGGATTAAACGGCGATGATCATTTAGTTGAAAGCACACTTGCGAAGTGCTTGCCACTTATCAAATTGAAAAAGACTCTCAAAAGTATCGCGCAAAGGTGGAAATTAAGTCGATGATCAATAATATCGATGATATCGATGATGAAGTATTATTTTCAATATTGATAACAGATTGTTATAATTAATAGCTATACTAATTGTAGATTTCATAGAGCACATACAAAGTCCTGAATCTTAGGTACATGTAAAGTAAATGCATTATATTAGCACAACACACATTTCTATTATTTATAAAATATACTTTATTTTGTCATTTAAATCATATAATATCTGTATATTACTGTAACTACAACAATAATGTATTTATAAAAGTTTCACATATCTTTATAAACGAAAATTTAGTAAAAATAAAAAAAAGTAATAAACGAATAAAATAATAAATGATAATTTAAGAATATAGAAAATGTTAAATGCAACTATCATTGTTATTTTAACACAGAAAATTACAAAAAGGAAAATAAGTGAAAATAATATTCTTATAAAAAATTTATTTTAATTGTAAATTGTTTTTCACATAAATAACCGAAATTTATTTAAATGAGAAAGAACTAAATAATGCTTTCTAAGTTCTTTGGAATAGAATCTCACTTTAAAAAGTAAAAATTAAATCACTTGAAAAATTAAATCGCTTGAAAAAGAGTGGCTCAATTTTCACTCTTTATATTTCATTCTTTCATAAAAGTTTTAGAGAGTGGAAAAGGATGGGTTAATATTATTATTTTGTATATAATATATTTGGTTCGGATTGGACTAGTCTGGCAAACTTAAGATTTAAATCTTTACAGAAAACAGCACGATAATGCAAGCGGGCAAATAATTATTCTACGAATCCGAGTTAAGAGGATCCTAAAGCCGTCTGTATTACCGATTAAATCGTAACTTTTGTATAACAATTACTTTTTTCTCTTTCACAGATTCGAAAATCCTTTTCCAGGATTAAAGTATACACATTAATACGTGTTTGTAAAGTGGAGTTTATGCCGAAAACGACAAAAAATTTTTCTTAAGATTTCAATTTCGAAATTTTTTGTCGTTCTCGGCATAAACTCCACCTCACAAACACGTATTAATATGCATATTTTAATCCTGGAAAAGGATTTTCGAATCTATGAAAGAGAAAAAAAGTTATACAAAAATTACGATTTAGTCGGTAATATAGATGGTTTTAGGATCCCCTTAAAGAGTTAATTAAACGGCATAACGTGTGAGTATACTTCGATCGTGGCAAGAAGCAGCGCGAAATGTTACCTTTTGCCGGGACGGTCGCTTTTGCCCTCGCCCATCGCATCGTCCTACCCAGCGGTTGCCCCTTTGAAGGATGCGAGGTGATGACGGTCAAAAAGATCGGGGGATGTATCGTCTTCGGGTTGGTGTTCGCGGTAAATGAAGAAGAGGAAAAGGTGCGAAGGAAGATGTAAGCCGAGCCAAGCCTTCCTTCTGGCGTGACTGGCTTTTCGGAGATGTTGATAAGAAGGTGAGAGCCGGTGTGATACACCTGCGCAGTTGCGAGGGTTGATCCGCCCCGCGGCAGCTAGGGTGGTGAATAGGTAGTTTTGAGATGTCGGCTTAGGTGAAGGCTTTAACTTCCCAGACAACAAAAAGTGTCTAAAATCGGGTCATAAGACGTTTTTTACGTCTAAAAAACGACTTAAAGACGTCTTATGTCACAATTTCAGAGACTTTGTGTTGTTTGGGTTGTTAGTTAAATAACGCAGTTTGTTTAAAAGATCGAAAGCCATAAAATACAATTTCAATCTTCAAACGTTCCGTCAAGTTAAAATTCTGAGATTAAGATTATAAAAGAGAGCTATTTCAACATAATTCATCATACTGCGCGGCATGCAATGTGCTAAAAGAATTCCGAATAGAGTATTTATTGGAATTTTCAATCTCAAGAATATTTATTATAAATTGTTAATAAAATATTTAAATTATATGTTGAGCTTAATTACGTTGCAGAGGGTTGCTTAAGAAATACAAATAATTTATAAAATATCAAATTCGCCTTATCATCTTATTTGAATTATTTGTATTCGATAATCTACAGAGAAATCCATATGTTACAAATAATATATTAATTATATGGATTGATATTATAATGTATATAATAATAAATAATAATAAATGAAACATTGAATGAGTATATATAATAATAAATTATATATTGATAATTAAATTTTATATACAAATTAGGTAGTTTTAATCCTTTCTTTTAATAAAACTTTTAATAAAATTTTAAAGGATTGATTAAACACTTGATAATTAAAAACAATTTATGAAATTTAATGTGTAATTAGACATATAAAGAATGAAATTTATACCCATCTTTTAATAAAAAAGTGTATATATAAATTAATCCATATTATATTAGTTCATTATATTATAATTAGTTTCTCTATTATTTGTATCTAATTGTAAGTAAAATTACGATAATTTTAATGAATCAAAAGGTTGTAAATAAATTAAAATGATTTCACAAATTAATGTTACTTCATTTTCTTTAGTAAAATTTGAAATCGTATACAATTCAATGCTCTTAAAATATAAAAAATTAGAGAAAAAGAAATAATTAAGAAGAAAAACTATATAATTTCTGTAAATTCTTATCCATCAAAATAAAGAAAAAAAACTTCATCCTTTAACTTTATTAATGTCATATCATAATGAGTTTAAAAAAATTTGTATTATGCAACGAAAAAAATTCAATCGTATTAGCTTTTTACTTATAGTGCAAATTATACTTCCACCATGGTTTTACTAATTAGACATGTAATTTCTTTAAACTTACTGGATCGCGCTTCGTATGTCTTCGATATGCTTTGCGGAAGTGGAACACGTAGCTATTTACCCCTTGGGAACATTCGTAAACGCGGCTATGTAGTTCGGGATGCAATGTTTCGTGAACACGGAGGCGCTAGCGGATAAATTCCTTCTCAAGAAAATCCCAAGAATCGTCGGCGTTAGCTGTCGCCACAATCGCGATCATCTGATCGGCTGTCAAAACTCCTCAACTCCGTGCGTTGCATCGGTTATTCTGTTTGGCAGGATCATGCAGGATCGGCAGGAGTGAAAATATTCGAAAGAGTCGTGCGCTCTTGAGTATCGTGGCATCGGTTTCAAAATGTGCGTTAGAAGGTAGTATCAGCGAGAATGAACAAGAACATGAATTCACCGTCGAAACTCACGGAGTTTGCTCCGTTGAGCCCCGAAGAGAGCCAACCTGTAGTAGCCTCGCTCTTCTCCAAGTTCTTCAGCTTCACCAGGAGTTAGTATTCTGAGCATAGATCTTATTATTTATTATAATTATTATTTTTTATAAACAGGAATAGGTGGTTGGTAATGCATTCTACTCTTCCTAAGGATAAAATAAGGTCGTACAAACATAGGTCTGGAAACTCTTTCTTTCCAAGATATAAACATGTTTTGTTTATGATGAAAGTGTACTTTTAGTAGGACATCGTCTACGAGGAAAGGTCTCTTAGATAGAGACGCAGAGCTTCTATGGTATCCTCTTTAGTTTGTCTATACGTCAACTGAACATCCATTCAATATTGGAATAACAAGCCTGATAACATTAGGTCTGTTATTTATCGATGAATTATTTGAACTGGTGTACATTGATGCAATAACTTAGACGAGACAATATGTATGTTTAAAAGATATCTAAAAAAACATCATAAAGGGATCTTATGAACAATATGTGTTGTTTGAGAAGTTGAAGCGATTAAATATAATTTGTTTATTGCTTGTTTTCAGATTGATTTAATATGATATACTTTATCTTCAATATCAGAATGATATACTTTACTATATTCTTTACTTCTAACAGAAGAAAAGTGATAGTGCTTGTAATTCTATATGTTACAGCTGTTCATGAAAAATTTTGACGCAAATATGTTCACATCTCGGGAAAGAAGAGTTCTGAACCTATGACTGCGTTCAGCAGAAAAAGCAGCTTTGCATAATTGTTGTAAGATTTTTTAATATTGATTATTATACGTTTAGATCCAACAAGAAACAACCAATCAAATTAAAAGAATCTAAGAACAAAGTTGCGTTTTCTGCTGGACGCAACTTATATTTATAATTTGATTTTTGTTTTCATTCTTAAGAAGAAAGTAAAAAACACTGAAGTGGGACTTATTTCAGTGTCATCCTGTATGTGGTTTATCAATATGTTATTATATATAGCATTATTATTACATTTATTAAATATTAATATATGTTGTTATAATAAAAAAGATATTGCAGCAGTCCTTTATTATAAAAAAAAATAATAATCTTTTATGTAGTGAGTGAATAATTTCTAATCATTATGATTTACATTTAGATAATGCTAACGATTCTACGGTGTCTTCTAACAACGACGAGCGCAGCTCTTCTGATTCAGAATCCTGGAAGCAGTCAGAAAGCACGGAACAAACCCCAGACGACGATAGTACTAGTATAATAAATTTCCCATTGGATACTAACGAGGGCCGTAGCCTACCAAACGTTCTGAAACGCATCAGTAATATTGTAGCATTAAAAAGTAATGTAAGTTTCAAAAATGTTTTTATGAACGAATGTGTTTTATTTTATTTCTTCATATGAGAGTTTGTATAATAATTATTTGTAACACAGAATTTACGTTCATATAAGGATTCTCAATTAAGAAGCTACTGGATGCCAGATAGTGTGAGTAAACAGTGTTACGAGTGTGGCGAAAGATTTACGACGTTTCGACGAAGACACCACTGTCGCGTGTGCGGACAAATCTTCTGTTCCAAGTGTTGCTCCGATCAAATACCAGGAAAAATTATGGGATGCACTGGTATTATAAATAAGTTACTCAATAGCTATTAATGCCTTGCGATTTTTACTTTGAGTTCAACATTGAAAATTGATGGTTGTATTCAAAATAAGAAATATTTTTGAAAGTATGAGACATTTTTATTATTTATATAAATGCAATGAAAATTGAATACCTATAGGTTTGCTTTTTATAACTGAATTAATATACACTGTACTTAATGTGAAATATAGACACACATTTGAAATTTGGTGAAAGCGAGACGGAAATTACAGTCTAGTGTAGGAATAAAAAACAAACTTTATATATAACTACAACCAGCAAATATTAGGCTATATTGGATGCAGTTACCTTATATATTTTTACAAATATGTACGCGCGCGTATGTATATGTAATTCTCTACATTATTTGTATTTTTTTGCGTTTTTCAGGAGATCTTAGAGTTTGTACATATTGCTGTAAAGTAGTTCTTTCGTATTTGCAATCATCGGATATGAGGAGTGATTTATCGGCGGATTTGAAGGCTCTGCAGGAGGATCTTCAAGTAAAGTATGGAAATGATTCACCGCTATTAACACGAAAACATGCTAATGAAACGCTGGACGACGAAACGTCGATATGTCGAAAGCCAAGTGTGGGATACATGGAAGAGAATTATGCAACTGGACGGTATGTTAATTATTTAAACTAAATTTAAATTTAATTCTTACCGTATTGATATTGATATTAAGTGTACATATATCTTATCTATGTAGTTATATACTTATTTCTTATACACTTGAGTTTATTTTTTATTGTAGGTCAAGCGGTAGCTATTTAACTTCACAGGAACGTTCTCTTGTATTACAAAATTCGGCTTCTTTAAGGATGATCTGGGAGGAATTGTTCCGCTCCAGTCAAGCCATTCAGTTGCAAACGCATAGAATTCGACTGAAAAGTTATCACAATTGTTTTCTGGCGAACGAATTGGTGAATTGGATGATAGCTCAGAATAAAGCGGCAACCCGGTACATGCCTGATCTGAACAGTACTAGATTGTTAATCGTTCTAATCACGCTAATTCTAATTAAGATTGTGACTTGCGCTTTTTTAGTGTGCAGGCGACTGCGATAGGCCAAGCATTACTAGAAGCGGGTTTTATCGAATCAGTTGTCGCTGATTACGTATTCAGCGATTCGGCGACCGTATTCAGACCGGTACCGTTATCTTCCTTACAAAATATAGACTTATTAACGGAAAAACGAACGACTTGCGATGCGCAAGAGCCAGCCTGGGTAAAAACTATTCCTCAACACGATTCGGCTACGGGTAATACGACAAATTAACATTATCAATAATGAGACGAGCAATTGCTCAATGATATTCGATTCTTACAGATTCTGAGAGCGAGACTAGACCGATGAGCTCGCACTCGCAAACCTTCGGTCGTTTGCCGTCGTCCAGTTCAAGCTTTTATTTGGATTTAAATCTGGAAGCATCCACCGTCACATTAAAGAGACCAACCTCGGAAGATTTAACCGCGATTTCCGTCGACAGTAGCGATGGAATAATCGAACAGAAGGAAATTAATCTTAAATCGCACGACTGCAATCTCAAAATATGCGACGATCTTTTAAGTGATACGCTTCAAGTACACGAGTTCAAGGAGAAAAACGGTTGGCACAGAGCGACTAATCTGAGAACAGCCTTTGGCGAATTAAGCGCGTACGAATGTTTAACGTAAGTCTTTTTTCGGTATTTAATAGTTAATGATAATAGTAGTAAAATAGAGGAAAAATAAACGACATATTTACTCATAGGTCTGCATACAAAGCGCATGAAGATTCCCTCATTAAGCAACTTCTTAGCAAGGAAGGTTTGTCGCAAACGTGGTCGAATACGATTTTGTCTATCGCACACCAGATAATCGATCATGTTAGACCGGATCTAAATCATGACGCAGATAATCTGGATATTCGACAATATGTACAGTTCAAGAAATGCCCCGGTGATAGCAGAGATGACTGCGAGATCGTATCTGGTATAATTTGTAGTAAGAATATCGCTCATCGCGGTATGGACGCCATGATTGCTCATCCGAAAATCTTATTGTTACAATGTGGACTAATGTATCAGCGTGTAGAAGGCAAGCTGATAAGCTTGGAACCTGTAATGATGCAGGTACATTACAATTTTTTTTATTATCTTCACTTGATCAGTTCTAAGATATTTATATTATTATTAAAAATAATTTTATAATATTTTTTAATTTCTTGAACAAATTCCTAGGAAAACGAGTATCTTGGGCACACAGTGGCGAGAATTACTGCTCTGGGTCCGGATGTAGTACTAATACATCGATCCGTAGCCAGATTAGCTCAGGATAGATTAAGGGAATGCGGCGTGACATTAGTGCTAAATGTGAAGCTTAGTATACTAAAGAGAGTCGCACGATGTACGGGTGCTAGTATTGTAAACACTATAGACGCACACATAAGCGCAAGATATATGCTTGGCACGTGCAAGAAATTTTATTTAAGAAATTTTCCAGATGAGCGAAGTAAGTATAAAATGATAATATCGCTCCCTTACTTTAAACATGACACAAACTGAAAATTTAATTGAGCTATTTCATTTTTAGAACAAAGGAGTGATATCTAAAATACATATTTTATTAACATTTTATAACTTTAATATTCTCTTCTTCTATCGCTTTCTCTCTCTCTCTCTCTCAGGAGGTATCAAGACACTGATGTATTTCGAAGGCTGTGCAAATCCGCATTTAGGTGCGACGATTGTATTGCGAGGCGGATCACAATCCGAATTAAAGAAGGTAAAAAACGTCACATCGATGATGATCTTTGCAGCTTACTCGTGGCGTCTTGAAAAGTCATTTCTCATGGATGAATTCGCCAAACCACCGTCACCTAAAGACAATTCGTTTCTGGATGAAACATCTCAGAAGGATTTCTCGAATGATGAGAAGACCGAGAAACTCGAAAGCTGTGTTATCGATGAACAGACACACGCGATCGAAGTGAAGAAACTGTCGAAGATAAATCAAAATCACGAAAGTGTTTCTAACAGTGATAAAAAAGTACAGAATATCCAGACAAATAATTCAAATACGCCTAAGAATGAAAATGACTCTGAAAATATTTTAAGTACAAATTCCTTAAAAGAAGTTTCATCGATGTTATCGGAAGATTCCGATCCTTATGACACCTTAAAATTGTTTAAGACGAAATTAAAACCATCTATTCACGATTCAAAGGATACCGCGCCACCGTCTTGCGAGAACGGTACAGTTCCACATAACGATGATAAATCCAAAAATTTGTTGGTAGATACAGGTTTTGATTCTAATATCACGGAAGAATGTAATAACTCCGCGGAATTGTTCGCGAACAAGGAGATGTCTACTGAGCAAAAGACCGACGATCTCGTCGACAAGGCAAAGTTGAAAGACAAGATATCCTCGGAAGAGAAACGTATCTACGGGGAGTCCATAAGCGATCGGAGCGATCCATTGCATCAATATTTAAATGAGGATGACGAGGATGTGTTTAATCGTACGAGTCCGACCGGTCAACGGTTGAGCGTCGCCGATTTTCCACTGTTCAACAAATTCAAGAAAGCGCTCCAGGACACCGTTTTGAGCGTATCACCGTATTTAAAATTTTCAATACCCTACTTGGAGACCGAACTCGGAAGGAATTGCGTACTGAGGAGCTTTTTTCCGCGAGAAATCTATTATTCGGAGCAATTTTTAGACAAAGTCAAGGAGATCAGGACGAACAGCGTAACTGTAAGCGAGCAGACCGACAATCGCGAGTGTGTAAATATCAAGCTGAAATCGCAGCATCCGTTCGTCCAGGCTCGTCTTACCACGGACGTTGATAATCGCGAGGTGCAGAGTCTTCTGGCAAACTTCCGTGCGTGCGGTAACAGACTTTATCCGACGCATAACGTACTGCTGGATAAGATGCAATCGCCAGCGTCGTTCGAAAGCAACGAGCAGCAGGTGCCTTCCTGGCCGGATTGTTTAGACCCCAACAGCCACCAACGCTTATCCGTACTGTTTTGCAGTTTTTCGCACACCGGCAACGACACCCCGGCGTTCTGCGTGAATCCCTGGGTCGTAAACATGACTATGTACGGCCAGAACGACATCGCGCTCGGCCGCTTCCTGGAACGTTATTGCTTGACGACAGAATATAAATGTCCGGCACAGAATTGCCGCGCACAAATTGCTCAGCATGTTAGGCGCTTCGCGCACGACGGCGGCTGCATGCACATCACCCTCAGCGAAATGAGCTGCGAGCCGTTCGTGCAGGAAGACACTGATCAGATTTTGATGTGGAGCAAGTGCGTCAAGTGTAAGAGCGTATCGCCGGTAGTACCGATGTCGGGCGACACTTGGTGCTTGTCGTTTGCCAAGTATCTTGAGCTACGCTTTTACGGTGGTGTCTATACGAAACGCGGTATGGACGCGTGTCAGCATTCCTTGCATCACGATCATTATCAGTATTTTACACGCAGGAATATGCTAGCCGTTTTCAAATTTACCAAGATCTCGCAATGGGAGATTTCGCTGCCACCGCCGTTGATTAACATCACTTACGATCCGAAGCAGCACGCCAATGTGATCGAAGAGATGAAGATCATGACTTTGAAAGGCGATGAAGTTTTCTCAGCGATACGAGAAAAGCTAACGAGTCTGCAGACGGACCTGGAAGGTTTGAACCTTGCCAAGCAGCAACTAGCTAAGGATCAACAATACTTTAAGAACAAAATTGAAGAGATCCAATTAAAGCTAACGTCACCAACATTAGAAAATAAGAAGCTAGAAGGTAAAACTTCCGAGAAGCAGGTGCAAGGGTTGATGTTCAGGATCGAGGATGGCATTGTAATACTTAAACGGCTCATTGCGGAAGCTGTGTTCACGTGGAATAGCAAATTTTCGGAGATAACAGCCAAAAAGAAGGACGAACGGCCACGTCGATTCACCGAACGATCCATGACAGTCGGCAGTAACAGTATAGTCGAAACCGACGGATACATAACTGAAGACACCGCATCAGAGTCGCAGATCGAAGACCTGAGCCCTATGTCGGCCGATTATAATGCTGTCGACGCGATCGCAGCGGTGCAGAGTGACTTCCAAGCATCCGAAGTGATCGAGAATTCTGACAATGAGCCAGCAGAATCCGCTAATAATCCCGAAGACGTCGTCACTGTTCAGGGCTCGCCGAAAATGCATCAGAGATCACATTCCGACGTTCTACCGCTGTCTTCCGATGACGTTCACGATAAAAAGAAGAAGAAGAAGACGATACTGTCGCAATTGCTGCCGTCTGTTTCTGTGAATCATACAATTTCGAATCCTTTGGGGTCTTTAGAGCATTACCTATTGCCTCTTGGGTATGTTGATTCATAATCTCGAATCTTGTAGTATTTATAGTGCAGTAAATTCCTTTTAACTCTAAAAATGATATCTAAAAATGTTATTATTTTGCACAAGTTTGAATGAAAATATCTGGGAAATCAGAAAATCCTTAGGAAATATTTTCAAAAGTTAAGTGTTCATTAAGTGAACGCTCCATGAAATAAAAGATACAATTTTTTTTAATTACAAAAGATTTACTCTTTGCTTAATTTTTACTTGATTAAATCGGTTGTGAGTGTCGCTAAGAAAATTTAATTTTAAACAGTTTCAGATATATTTGTATATATATATATATATAAAATAGTTACGTATAATAGTTATGTATATTTTGTATACATATAAAATAATTCACACTTTTTTTGCAGGTCCGTAGTACCCATAGTAGTCTATGAATCCGAGCTTTCGTCTATAATTGCGTATGCTTTGGACTCACACGACTACAAGCACACGTTGCAGGAGCTCTTACGTTCAACGAAGGGACCAGAATCAAACCCTAGTCCGTTGAGCAAACGCAAATTTCCCGAAGGTAGGGACAGCTCCCTCGACCTGGCGCAATCAAACGAATTCAAGCGGCCGTCTGTGCTGTCCTTCTTTCGAGGCAACAGTCCCAACTCAGCCAGCAGTCCCATTGAATCCGACAAGAATATGTCAAACGTGGAAACGAGCGGCGGTAGCGTAGTCGGTCCTGACGTTGACGACGACAAGAAAGCGACCAAGCAGCAGAATTACATCGAAGTACAATTTAACGATGCCACAACCAATTTCTTCTGCAGGATATACTTTGCCGCGCAGTTCGCTGCACTGAGAGAAAACGTTCTGCCCTGTGGCGAGGACGGCTTCACGAGGAGTCTAAGTCGAACCGTGCAGTGGGCAGCCAGAGGCGGAAAGAGCGGCAGTGCCTTCTGTAAGAGCAGAGGTATGTTGTATGTTTTGATTATTTAATATAATTTATTAATCCTAAGGAGTGACAAAAAAGTTTGTGTGATAAGTTTTATGTGTTTATCCAATCATAGTTTATCTTTGATGTCAAAATGATATTGAAGATAAACTAAACACGTTTAACTATGTTTAAACGTATGTACTCACTGTAATCTGCTATAAAAAAAATAAAAAAATACATGTTCTGCACGAGTCTTTGACGGTCTTTAATTTTTAATCATTTTGATTATAGCACACTAGACATATTTTCTTTTGCAGATGATAGATTCATCATAAAAGAGATGTCTCGGCTCGATATGCAAATCTTCCTCGATTTCGCACCCAATTATTTCGCCTACATGGAAAGGTGTCAGCAAACTAAGCAACCGACGTTGCTAGGCAAGATAATTGGTGTATACAGAGTGTCGTTTAAAAACAACACAACAAACGCAGCACTTCGTACTAGTGTGTTAGTAATGGAGAACCTCTTTTATAATCGAATCATCACTGACAAATTCGATTTGAAGGGATCTGTGCGGAATCGGCTGGCGAATCCTGACGATACATGTCACGAGGGCGAACTGGTTTTGTTGGACGAGAATTTGTTGAACAGTATGTACTCTTTCCAACTCTTGCCTACAACAAATATATGAGAAAGAACAATTTTACTCAAGTAATTAAAAATTTAGCTAGATATAGATCTGAAAATAATCTTATTGGATATCAAAATAATTATGTGAAACGCTTAACATTGATGACAATGCTGCAAAAGTTATATATATTCTAGCAATCAGTTTAATCAGATTCGAAAATAATTTTGTTTGTGGATGTCATAAAATTATCTTCAGATCTGTATCTAGCTAAATTTTTAGATATTTTAATAAAACTGTTCTTTCCGTATAAGTTCGTAAGATTAACGATTCGCATTTCAGTGAGCTGTGACTCTCCTCTGTATATTCGATCGCATTCCAAGGCAGTATTAAATCGAGCCATCGAGCAGGACACCAAGTTCTTAGCTGACAATTCTGTAATGGACTATTCGTTATTGGTAGGCTTGGAACCGAGCTCCGACGAACTCGTGCTCGGTATAATAGGTAAGAATAACTGCGTATATTATCGCCTTTTTGTCGACTGACGATTTTATACTTGTTATCTTTCGCAATTTATACAGATTACATAAGAACATTCACGTGGGATAAAAAACTAGAGACGATGGTGAAGAAATCCGGTATATTGGGTGGTCAAGGTAAATTGCCGACCATAATATCGCCGCAGGAATATCGCGACAGATTTATAGCTGCGATGCATCGCTACTTTCTGCCAGTACCGGATAGATGGTCGGGTCTAGGTAGAAGCGTTGAGATACCACCATAATTTTCAGAAATTTTAAATACGAATGCAATTTTACACGCGGTAATTATACAATCGATGTAGATTTTTTATGCGCGTTGGCAAAAATACGAACGTGTCGTATTTTCGTCGTGTATTTATATATTTTATACCGCGATAACATCGAAAAATATCGATGGAAAGTGATATCGATAGTTACCAATTGTTTTTAAGTAACTTATTAATTCCTGTGTTATATATAAATCAATACTTCTCGTACGGAAATTAATGGCTGCTCGTAAGAGATTACGTGTACATGTATATATCCTACATCGTATACATTAAGCAAATGTATATAGTAGTCACTTTATAATTATAAAAGCAGCTGTTTTTTCTCAAACTTCTAAAGTACAAAGATACCAATGAAACTAGACCGCAAGATTAACAATAAGATAGAAGAGAAGAAAAAACATAATTATCAATATTTTATTTAATTTTTCAAAATTATGTACATGACCATTATCTGTCTCTTTGTAATAGTCAAATAAACAATAATCATAATTTCAACATAGTAAAACATTCTCATTCTTCGTCGATAGTTTTATACCATCATACAGCCTAGACAGTACACAAACTAAGGAAGATATTAAAGCGTGTACCTTATTGAGAAAAATATCTCGTACTTCACAAAGTACCTTTTTTTCTTACGACTAAATATCTGCTATTATTTACATAAATCCATTAACAAAGTTATACGACGCCTGGATACTATTGCATGAAAGTTAAATTATCAAATTAAGCTTGGACTATAAATTTGTATTATGATCGAGGCTACTATTATGGCTACAAATAAAAGGATCGAATACACTGTATTGCATCCGTAAAAAAGACATTTTGCTGTCAGATATATCGAGAGACAAAGAATAAAGAATTCTCTGTTAGTTATAGATTAAAGATCCTATTTCTACACTACAGCCATATTATAACATCAGCAGCAAGAAATGCGAATATTTTTGCTACATTGAAATAGATTAGTTTCTTCTACATATTTGATGTTGATTGATAAAATATATTAAAGATTTTTCAGAGTTAACAAAAAAATTAACTGCAAATTTCAAATAAAGTTATAATGTTCATTTTCGTTTGAAAAGACATTAATACAAAATAATAAGAAATTTTTGATATATTTTATTAATTTACAATATCCAAACAAAACAACGAATTCATTTGAATGTATAGCATAAGAAAAAAATGTATACGATTTCTCACTTCGGATGTTATAATTCAACAAGATTGCAGCGAAGGAATGGGAGCCTCAAATTAGAAACAAGCTTCTAAAAAGCTGTGAAGAACTAAATTTGCTGCTACATCGAATAAATAGAGTCTTAATGAAAACAAGTATGTATCTATAATACGAATAATCGTTCATGTATGTTACGAGAAATATAATGAAAAATACAGAGTTCCATATATTCGGATATTGATATACTATGATATCAGAATCATATTGCCAGCTGCCATACAAGAGCATTCTTTTGTGAACATCGTGAAGTATAGTGCTGCGTAAACCCAGGCAATAATCTCTATTACATTCGCGAATAGCCGAAATAATCGAATCAAGAATTTCTCACTGCTCGTATTCACCGGGTTACATTAATTCCTGAATCAATCCTTCGGACTATTATACTTTTATCACTCGCGAGATCTCTTCCTTTTTTTTTATTTTACTTACTTTTTACATAGTTATTTATTATGTAAAACGAACATTACATAACTCGGAATACTCTTTTTACAAATTTTTACACGTTAGAACTTTGTTTATTATACTTAGCCTCGTATATTTATACCATCGAAATATCGCTTATGTATATGGAAACGGCACGCGTCACCCAAGTAACGCGTACCGCAAGCATCACTATTTTAAGAGAACAGCGAAAGAATCGTAATAAAACACTCGAGTTCCATGGTTAAATAAATGTCTGCGGAATCATCGTGCAGTAGCGATGTCGTTCCATCTACATTAAAGATACGTACAATCTCCCGTCATATCTTCCGCGAAAATGTGCGATAAAGAGTAAGTTTTCAAGTAACCGAGGAAACTGTACCTCGTAACTCTTTTGTACTGTGGTGTGGAAGTGATAGTGGAAATCCATCGCCTAGTCTAACGGTGATGTACAGTGAATTTGAGAAACAGTCGCGCGTGTCTATAGCGTCTAAGGAGACAAGGAAGTCAGATTGGAGTGAAGGAGCCGTTCTCATAGTGCGACTATTCCAAGTTATCGATATCCTCGACCGTTTTGGACCTGTGAGGTGGTCCCGACGTAATCAGAGAAAAAAAAAAGAAGGCTCTTTGATATGATTTTCGTCCCTTCTCCCTCTCTCGCGTTTTTTGTACCGCTATATATTTAGATATAGAGGACTATACTCAACGTACCGTTCTACGCTAGATCTCTCGAGGAAGCCGAGAAGGAAATCTAGCAATCGAAATACGTGTCACATTCTCTCGGGCATCGTCGGGGAAATCAACACTCAGACTTATTCGCACGTAACACAATGCACGCTTCGCTTATTGTGCGTGAATAACGTAACGATTCAGTAGCAATCCAGTTCTGATCTGCAGAAGATATCTTTCGTATAGTCGCTGCGATGTTCGAGAATGTCCCTCATTCTCTTCCGGGAAGGATGCATTTTCTCAGAAAACGTAGAGTTTCCTCTTTTCCATATACACGTTTGTCACTTCCCTCTCTCTTTTTCGTTTCATGCTTAGAGCGCAATATTTTGTTCTCCGGAAACGTTATCGCGCGCATCTACGTGACGTTTCGTGCTTGCGCATCGCCAATTAGCACAGTCATTTTTATCTTTGTGGCTCGCCCAGACCGAATTGCGTTTGTTGGGGTTGCGTCTGTTGCTGTGTCGTGTTGCCGGATGCACTACACCGGCCACCGGCGGTATGATGCTGCACGATGCTCGCCATCGGTGTCGAATTCGCCTGAAATCCATTCTGGCTCGGAGACATACCTGCAGCACGTTTAATAAAACGACTCTTGACTACCGTAAAATACTTTACGATCGCATGAAGACTGATATGGCGCTTTTTTAATTACATAAACAATAATATCGCTCGTTTACGTAACAACGGCACAACTGAAAAAAAAAACAAAGTTTTCTAGAAAGAATTTCAATCACAAAAAAACTTTGTAATGTTACTTTTTAAATTTATGTAATAATTAATTATAGAGGAATAAAAATCTTAATATGTCTTTTGTTTCTGTTTTTTTCTGGAAGCAACTAAAATAATAATTTTTAAATAATGTTGTTGTGGCAAACAAGCGCGATATATTTATCCTCGCATTTTACCGATGACATTTTCGAAAGAGGTATATTACCAAAATAAACAAAAAATACCACGTTACGTAATTGGTTTAACCGATAACAAGCCAGTGCAAAGCTTTGTTGAACTAATTATATCATAATATTTTTATCAATAATTTTATGCAGCGTGTAAAATGAAAAACATTTGAAAAATTGAATTACACGCGGTAAATATACATATGTCGGAATATATATAACGCTCACTAAAATAAACGGCATGCACGTATAAATTATAAAACGAATTCTGTACTGAATTTTTATGCAAATTATAGCTCGTTTAAATAAGTTCACAAGACAGTTTATATGGCGTTTTTAATTATTAGCATAAGGTTACAATTGCCATAATTAATAACTTACCCGATGGAGTTTTTTCACCTGCAGACATTTTGGAAAACGCCAGCAACGCGTCTGGGAAATTCGGCGGAGTGGCTGGCGTGTTGCATGGTGTTATCTGAAAATACAAAAACAGTTGCCCATATAGCACAGATCATTCCAGCAACTTTGCGATAACACTGAAACAATATTGCAGTAACAATGTAAAAGTTGTATATAGCTGCAAGCTTCTGTGCTGTATGGGTCGTCTCTCTTTAGAAATGTTTAAAATAGACGATGATAAAAAGTCTTTAATCTTTTAATTACGTCGAATATATATTCCCCCCTTCCTTTAATCTTTATTTTATAGGAAATAAGAAAAAACTAAATTTCCTTATTTATGAAACCAAATAAAAAACTTGCTCAAAAATCTGAAATCTCAAACAAGATTTATGTGAAAATATATGTCTTTAATTGGCATTTTTATATATTTAATATTCACAAAATAAAAATAAAATCTTTGAAAAGATCATTTTTATAAAAATTTTTTAAGAATTTCCGATTGTTTAAATTTCTTTAAAAAATAGCAAATTTTTAAACAGTTATTTTCGTTAAAATAATAGTTTCTATAGAGTTTCGCTCTAGTTCTTATAATTAAAATAATATCTCAAAAGCGTAGAACGTTTACTTAAAATTGGTAAAGAAAAAGATAGAAATTGACGTCCAGCAAATATAAGTGTATTTTCCACTGGAAGGGTTAGATTAAACAAGAAATCGGACATGAAAGACAATTAGATAACAAGGTTGTTGAACCTTCTGCATATGACGGTCAGGTATGTATACAGATACGGTGATCAAACAATACAGGGACATGTGTATTAGCATAGCAACGACTAGCTGCGATAATTCACCACCGATAAGCAGCTATTAAATAACCGCCATTAACGATGTTCTCTCACAAAGTGAACCTTATTGCTTTTGTATTTTCAACGTGTTTCATGAATGAACTACATAATTGTTTTCGATAAGATTATCTCAGTTAAGTGATTGAGCGTTTCATTGACTTCAATTATACCTCAAGTTAAACAATAAAATATCACAAAGAATTATTTGAAAATGTGAGCTCTACACTCTTTTCGTTTTACTTATACTTTTTATTCTCTAAACTAAATGCTTTTACTTTTACTTTTCACTAAGAAAATACTAATTTTTTTTGTACAATCTAATGATTATTTCATAAGAAGATTAAAAGATTATGTTTTTAATAAATTTGATATTTTTTTATTATATTAAAAAAACATTCGCATTTTTCGCATTTAAAATTTTTTGTAAACGTTTATAATTTATGAAGTCTTTTAAATATTTTTATTTTAGTTCACTAGATTTAAACTAAATAATTTTAAGCAAATATAATGGATATTATTTATAAACGCGATATATTATTTATTTCTTTTAAATCAGTTAATTCATTTTATCGTTCGGTGAATAAAAGTATTTAAATAAAATTATCTAAAATTAAACATTCTGTTTCATATTGTATGCATCAGAATAAAATATAAATTATCTTGTAAACTTTTATGATTAAATCTCAATATTTATGTAATATCAGAGAATTAAAATATTATCAAAATTTTTTAAATGATATTGATTAATATCAGCTTATTTTGGCTGATTGATTGATACTTTTAGCTGATGTACAGCCATCTTTAAAACATCTTTAAAATAACATGCGCAGCATATGCTGCGCATAACTAGATAGAATACTTTTGTCCTTGGATAGATAAAACAACATGCAAATTACAGCAAAGGAAGATAACGTGACCGATTGTGGGGCAGATGCGTGAAATGAAAGAGAAGTAATGTGCGGTCACGATACACATCTAGCCCTGTGGACGAGATTTGGCACACGACTGATCGGAATGTGCCGTCGCCGACCGAGAATAGTAACGCTTGCTACTGCTAGCGGCACAGTCGCCAATAGTTCTCTTTAGTCTTTTGTCTTTAGAGCATCACCTTCGCTTTCATTAGATATCAGAGCTAATTGAAAAAGCTGGTCTTGACATTTACCGGCCTTCGCAACCGGTTTTCTTAACGCGACTGCTTACTTGACTGAATTTACTGACCTGTCAATTATGATCGTTTAAGCAATTTCCAGATAGAACATTATTGCACCATTACTCTCATTGTTATTGCATTATTGCGTCAACCCTAGAACTATAAATTGGATCTCTCAGACCTGCCAGATATTTATTTTTAAATGTGTAATCGTCTAAAACTTTTATTCCAATAATTTAGTTGATCACGACTAGCTATTTATGTATCTTGAAAATCACGAAGAGTTATTTATATTTGGATTTCTATAAAACAAACATTATATCAGAGTTCCACAAGAAAAACGCAAGAAAAACACAAGTCGAAATTATTCTAAATCGGTCTTCAATCAGGAAAAGTGATATAATTTGAGTTCAAAGAAGCGACTTTATATAATAAGCAAATGAAATTCGTTTCAATTTAATAATCTTGAAGTATTAAACTTACTAGGATTCAGAATATATTTTAAATAAATTTGATGCTTGTGATAGATTTGAGAATACATGAATTTTTGAAATATTTGAAACAAATAATTATTATTTGCGTACAGTATGTATTATTCCGTGTGTATTAATGAACGCTGTATATAGGATATTGGATCTTGCAAAAAAGTAAAAAGTAAATGGCAGTTGATGCAAATCTGATCGGGTTACCAGAATAAATTATAATATATCTATCGGATTGTACGTCTAAAAGTCAAGCAACGTATCGGAGTCTATCTATCTAGACCAAGGGTATCATAAGCCGTGTCTTTTCGGTTGCGAAAAAAAAAGGCCGGAGATAGAAATAGAACAAACTGTGTTCGTCTCATAGCTGCACGATCATTTTGTACAACTACGAAATTACGCGGGATAAAGAAGCTCGCGAGAACGGGCAATTAATCAAAGAGCAGCGTAAATGGTCGCGGAAGGGATGATAGTCAACCTCGTGAAGGTCAGACACGCGCTGGAATCGATTTTCCTGCCTGTGTGTCTACACATTAACGCGACGCGACGAAGAGGATGAGAATGAGAAGATTCGTGAATTGGCCGCCCGGCTGTATTATTCCGGGGTCCGCACCGTTTCCCGCATGGTAATCTCTTGCGCTCGCTGAACCTACTTTTGAATAATCAATAAGACGGGAACACACCAGCCATCGGCCTACGCGACTCGCTGACTGGATTCGACACTTTAACGTGACTCTGTTATATCACATTACGCAGGCCGAAGAAGAAACGCTGGGATTGTATGTCTATTCGCTATAATCAAATCCTAAAAACCAGAGATTGAAAAAAACAGAGTAACTTTTCATCGAGAACGAGCATTTCTTGATGTAATATATGATATAACGAATGTAGAAAATAATTTTTGAATAAATAACTAATCTCTGAAACACTTTGCAGAATTTGAATGATTCATGCCCATTTCTATCAATGTAAATAAATTTCAGTTTACTCTTTATTCCTTTTTAATGCTTAGAAGTAGAAAAAGATAAAAAGTAAGTTAAACCAAGATTAAGTTAATCTACATTGAAGAACCTCGGAGTGAATTATAGATGTTGCAATTAATTTAATTTAATTTAATAATATTAATTTAAAATATCAATAAAAAGAGAATTAAAGACTCGATAAAAATTTCAGATCTTTAGCATTCTTAGGTATTTGTAGTTTCGAGGTCAACAATGCTATATATGTAATGAAGTTACAATGCCGGTCACGTTGACGCATTCACTGGATATAACGAATTATATAATACAAAATCGAAGATTTTTCCGAGTCTCTCAGATCTAAATGAGTACTTTACGTTATAGAATATTATGTCAATGAATTTTAATTGTTCTTGTATTGTATTAATGTTGTCTATTGACATGATACAATGTGAATAATGAAAATGTAATAATATATAATTATAGCAATGTTATAAATATATATGGAAATTTGAGAAACATATGCTACATATTCAATGGCAGTTCATTACGTATATAAGAAATAATTAACATTTATGCTCATTGATATAATAATAATATTGATATAGCAATAATATTATATTTATACGTGCGATTAACATTTTCTCTCTTTAAATTGATACAAAATGTATCACGAAAAATATAAATATATTATAAGCGTGATATCAATTATGCTTATGTTTGTACAACTTAAAAACATAATATCATATTTTTCTGCATTGCTTGATTTTATATTATAAAAATTGTTTCTCCCACAACAAATCCAAGCTTTAGCGCAAAATTTTCTGTACAGGGTGTAACTGAAATAACGCCCATTAATCATACAGTGCTATTCCTAATAAAAAACTAAGTCGAAAAATCCTTTGCCATTTTGCAATTTTCGCAATAATTAACGAGATATTAATTTCTAAATATTGCTGAATAAACGGATAAAATCGATGTGTAAGACAATTTTGAGATATCTTTCCGTGTTTATGAAATATTTTGAAGAACTTTCTTAAAGAACTCTTAAAAATATCTTAAAGCTGTCTTATACGTCGATTTTAGTCATTTTGCTTATTGGGTAACTAAAAAAAAATATTACGAAAATTGCAAAATGGTAGAGGACTTTTCGTCTCAGTTTCTTATTAGGAATAGCACTATATGATTAGTGGGCATTATTTCAGTTACACCCTGTATATCTTAATGTACGAAACGAGAAACCGAGAAGCCGTCGATACAGAAATACTCATTGATTACGCAGAGTGCACCGATTTACATGGCTCCCTTTTACATGCTTTTCTCGTCGGTCGCGTTAGAAGTGAATGATGCAAAGACTTACTTGGCCGAAGTGGGTGCCGGCTCCTTGTGCGCAGGAAGGTATTGCCGCCTCTTGGAAGAAAATACTGAGAGCGGTCTGCAAGAGAGAAAGCACGATCGTTAGAACACGCTTCATTAAATATTGCTTGAAAATAATACATAAAAAAATTTACGCAGTATTGCTTCTAATGCTAATAATAGAACGTCTATTTAAACTTAAGAAGAAAAATTCCCGGATTTCTCAAATACTTCTCGTTTAAATTTTTAGACAAAATTATAGAATTTTTAGACGCAATTTTAAAATTAATTTGATTATTATCTAAGCCTCTTAATTCTATTTTTATGCTCATACGATTGTGAAAAAAATTAAGAATTTGTTTCAAACAATACATATCAAAAGTACTGAAAAGAAATAGATAATTTTAAGTTTTTCCAAATCATAGATATCTCTCTTTTATTTTTAAGATTTATAATAAAATAAAGAAACAGATCAATTATCCATTTACAATCCTGAAGCTTAATTGTTAAAGAAAATTTTTCTTTTTTCAATCTTCTATTCTTGGGATAGTAAAATATGTTGAAATAAGTTTCAATACACTACTTTTGCGTCTCTAGACACGTGAATCTTAATCGAGTACAAGGGATCGCCTCTATGATTAGGAACAGCGAGAGGACGACGTAATCGGACTGAATAACTCTGCCAGATGTTCATTAAAGTGTCCGTCGCAATCTTTCGGTCATTTTGCAAGCAGCTTCGTCAGTATCGTCCGATGTTTTATAGTATCGATATCCGATCCCTGCGCGTCGGATATCCATACGTTTGCACTTCCCAGGAGTTACCGATAAAGATATCCGATAATTGCTGATAACCGTTGTAACGCGATGGTAGTTTTAACGGTTCGTGAATTATCAGTAGTTATTAATGTGTATCAATAATTATTTATAAACAACTCCGCTTCTCGACACCATAGGCGACTGTTTTATAACTCGTGATGCTATAATGACCGAATAATAATTAAACGTAATTATATAAATGTAATTTTATTAGAGCGGCACTGCTCGAAACGACGCGCAATGAGTTTAACGCTTATTACAAGGCAAACGCGTTACGCAATATACCATGACATTCAACCACCGGCATTTAATTAAAGCGCCGGTGATACTCGATACTCTCGGATACAGTGAGGATATTAGCATAAGAATGTAATAGGCCAGCGCGGCAAGAAACGCGTTTCATATTTCGGTCAGAACAGTGTTGCAGCGAAAGGAATAAATGTGCAAAGGTAGATTCGCCATATGTATGTTTCTGTCTGGTTTTTTCAATATTTATTAACAGTCTCATAAATATACAAAACAAAAATACTCCCTTCAAGGAAATACCGAGCAAAACAGACAGCGAAAAAAAACATCAACTAGTTTGATGTATTTATTTGCAAAATTTAACGAGAAAGAGATTTGGAATAAAGCAAATTGAAAAAAAAAACAAGTCTTACTGAATAAATGAAACTAGAGATTAACTTGTTTCAGAGAATACGGCGTTAAATTCAACGAGTTGTATAATTACGCGATAAATATTTAATTACGACTACGATTATCGGAGTAATTATATATCGCGATTATATAAAATTCACTATCCCAATGAGAATGATGCAACGTGCGTTCAATATTTATTTGAATGTCTGATATTTGTTCAAAAGTTATCAGTTAATATAATAGTTTTTTTTAGTATGCATAAGCAGCTTTTTTTAATATTATATTAAAATAATTATAATTCATAGATATCCATTCTTCTTTTGTTTATATAATTGGTTTATTTAAATAAGGAGGCGGGGCTTTAATGAGAAGTAAATACGAAATTCGACCACGACTTCAGATAGTATTCCGCTTTAACACTCCGCACCATTCGAACGGAGAAAGTTCTCGAGCAGAGAGAATTCGCTGCAACATTCGCGTTATTATCTATACCTTGCGACCGTTTTGCGCCAGTCGTTGCATAAATTGAAATCAATATAATTGCTTACAAGTTTATACCACATTATCAAAATAAGAAAACGTATCAAACAAATATTCTCCCAGCTGGAAAAGGTGGTTGTGCTGAAGTACACAGTATAAACAGTATTTCGTATTTGTTTTAGAAACGATCCACTCAAGTCCATGTTACAATTTTGTGTTAAATTGATATTCAACATTTCTTAAAATAATACTATTTTTTTAGTAAGTGAACAAATTACATAAAATAATGTTTTTCAAAACATAAATTCTCAGATATTATAAATAAATAAAATGTATTAATTTCACAGATTATAAATGTTAAATTTATTAAAGCATGTTAATTTAACATATTGTAAATGTTAATTATAATAAAATGATTGTATACGAATTATGTCAATATTACGTTGTGTTAATTTTTTATAATATTTATGTTATTTTTTCTAACATATTCATCTTGTGTTAAATTAACACAAAAAAGTGCTATATATAATATAAAAATTTAGCTGAATACAGATCTGAAAATAATTTTGTTAGACCATCAAAATAATTATATTATGTTATAGGATATTCTACAAATAGAATATGAAAACTTTTTGCGGTATTGTTCATTATGGTTGAGATCCTACGTAATTATTTTGTTCTAAAATTATTTTCAATCTGTATCTAGCTAAATTTTTAGATACTTCAGCAAAATCGTCCTTTCCGTGTACTTTAATGTTCAGACTCAATGAAGCTAATAAAACTCACTGACATTTCACGATAGTAATTTTACAAAATTAGAAAACGACAGGCTTCTGACAAGCTAATCTTTCCTTTCAACGGTTAAGATTGAATGCGATACAATAACGGGACACCGTGTACATTGCGTTGCACCGAGTTGATGTATGTACTAAGGCGAGACGAGACGAGACGAGACGAGGCGTATATAAATACACATTGCCGCATTGTTTACGTTGTGGTCAAAGACACAGAAAGATTCCTCGAGCTAACTCTAATCACGATGATGCATTAGCACGCTAGCGCGTGTCGCAATATAATCTCTCTCCCTCCTTTTCATTCTCTTTCTCTTTTGCTCCTTCCTTATTTTACTCTATTGACGTGTGTTTAAAAATGAATTACGTGATGCAAGCACATAAGGATTGCATGGTTTATCCTGAAACTCTGACGAGTAAATAAATAATGCAAGCGATTAAAAGGGTATTCTGGTTTGTCAAAAAAATTGATTTTTCTTTTATTGCATTTTCGGAAAGTTGATAGTTTTGAAAATATATTACCAAAGCCGTTCACAGAAATAATGTAAAACTGAGTTATTCATTGTTTACTATTGTAAATCGTAATATTGTAAATGTGTAGTTGAAACTTTAAACGCATTTTTCTCAAAACAGCATTTATCAACCGCGTTGACATATCTCGAGAACTAAGCGTTCGAGCGACTTGAATTTTTGCATGTCTATTTAGTATATGTTCTTTTATTACTGGAATTTAATTTACGATTATTCCATTTTATATAAAAAAAAAACGAAACAAGTTTATGGGTGAAAATCAATACCATTTTTCAAAACATTACCGTTCCAACAATTTTCGGTTTTTTCCTTATATTCTAGTTCCAGTAATAGTGTACTCTTATAATTTAATATTTAATAATTTAATACTTAATAATTTAACTCTTATAATTTAATAATTTCTTAGGTTTTTTGGTTTCAGGATACTAAAACTAACGGAATGATGTCAACGCGTCAAAAAGAAATTTTTTCATACGTCT